>NW_007232342.1:9553-12529 GCF_000164805.1 Carlito syrichta
CACTCCAGTCTGGGCGACAGAGTGAGACTCCAACTCAAAAAAAAAAAAAATTCCAAAATCTATGAACAAATTATTTAAGTCCTCTGTGTCTCAAGTGTACCCATGTGTGAAATGGGGATAATAAAACTTACCTCATAGAGTATTGTGAGCACTAACCGAAATTATATATGGAAACATGTGACCAGTGGACTATAGGTGCCTAAAACTGTTTTTGTAAAGGAAGAGAGTCTTCATACCTGTCACAAACTGGGAATTCAGGTGTTGAGGAAAGCGAGATGGATTTGCAGGTGCTGAGTACCGCCAAACAAGAAACATAACCTTTTGCCATTTTGCTGTTGTCTGGCAGGTTTCCAGGCCAGTGCTGCAGAGGCCTCCTCAGCCTTATCCTTCAGCTGTGTTCTGTCATCTGTATCACACAACCATGTCATCATTCTTCTGCCCTTTTCTCATTCTGGTTTCCGTGGAGGTGAAGTCAGTTTCTACTTCCTACTTCCCTCCTGGACAGAAAGTCTCTCGTATGGTACTTTGCCCTGTGCTTCTTGAAGTGCTACCTCTCCTCCTGGCTCTGTTCTGCCCTTTTCTCTTATCTCTCCGACAGTCACTTCTGGGGTGGAATGTGCCATCTGTTTCTGAGACTGAACAGAAGTTTGGGAAAGGGGGAGGGACAGCGCGTCCAGGGTTTGCGTGTCAGGAGACACGTTACAGCTGCTGCAGGGCAAACCCGGGTGAAACCACAAGCCAGAGGCCTCTGGGTAGGCTGGCGGCCGTGAGGCCCGCCCCTCGGCTTCTCTCTCATCTGTGTCTCACCCAGAGCTTTCCTGGCAGGAGTGGGAGAGGTTGGTATCGAGTCCTTGAGCCCTGACTCATTCCCTGACCTAGTTGGGTGTTACCCAGTTATCTTCCAAATATCTCTCCAGGGACCTCAGTCAACAACACCAACAGTGTAATCCCAGACAGAAGGCATAAGACAAAAGCAGACTGCCTGCTTCATTTACATCTGAGGGTCACAACAAACACCAAGGGGTTTCCAGTCCCCATGGTTTTATATGCCACCCAGGAGGTTACATTGGATGTAAAATGAACAAAATCATCTTACACTGTTACACTAAAAGATTGGCTATCTTCCATATTTCTTTATAGAAACAATCATGCTTAACTTTCTCAAAAAAGAACAAAATTGTGGGTTTTTTTTTAGGCAGGGGAAGGGGCTGGTGGGGGAAGGGGAAGAGCCGGGAACACTGAGCCAGGAAGGGACTGGTGGTTATCACACAGTGAATCAAGGGCCTATCTAGGGACACAACTCAGGTTTCCTAACCCCACCCCGAATTCCATTCTTTTCCCCAGCCTAGTTACTTATAGACTATGGTAATGTCCTGGACTTCTTGACTTTTCCACTTTCTCATAGTTGCCAGATTCCTGAGGGTTCAATAGGAAATCAATTGTATTATGTTTCTGGGCTCCATGTATATTCCTTTCAGTAAGAAAGGAGAAATGTGAGATATGTGTTTGTTGCCTCCTAGCAGGCTATGGAAAACACTTTGGAGATATCTAAGATTCAAAGAGGACCAACGTAGTATGTGATCCCAAGATTAGATTCTCAGAGCCAGGAGAGTCCATTTTTAAAGCATGTGTTGGTGTTCATGACCCTAATATCTTTATAAGTCACTGCACCAGTGGATGCTGAACATTATTTTCTTAATTTCTCTATATTCAAAATCCCAGTCTCTCCCTAACTAGGGTCATCCTTCCTGAAGACATTAGCTGGTTTCCAAGAAAGCAGATTTTAGCTTTATCCCTTGGCAGAGAGAATGGAGTCATTGCACACAGGCCAGAACATTCTTACTGCCAGAGCTCCCCATCTGGAAGAAAAGAGAAAGAGTTTCAAAGTTTCCATAAGGGCTGCCTGGAGGGGAGGAAGAGAGAAGAAGGGTTGGGGAGGGAAGAAGAGACCCACAGGGCTGGAATCCCAGACTTCACAGTTGGAAAGAAAATCCTATTCAGCAGATCTAAAACCTGGTCCAGCATGACCATACCTCTCCCTTCTATCTAACCCTTAACCAGAATTTCTTTCTTCTTTTCTTTCTTTCTTTCTTTCTTTCTTTCTTTCTTTCTTTCTTTCTTTCTTTCTTTCTTTCTGTCTCTCTCTCTCTCTCTCTCTCTCTCTCTCTCTCTTTCTTTCTTTCTTTCTTTCTAGCTATCATCTCATTCTGTTATCAGTTTGTAATTCAATGGCACACTCGTAGCTCACCATAGCCTCAACCTCCTGGGCTCACGGAATCCTTCTGTCTCAGCCTCTCAAGTAGCTGGACCTACAGGCCAGTTGATTTTCTTTTTTTTTATAGAGACAAGAACTCCTGTGTTATCCAGGCAGGTCTCAAACTCCTCTCACAATGGCCTCCCAAAGAGCTATGATTACAGGTGTGGGCCACCACATCCAGCGGAGAATTTCTTTGATTTCTTATTCCTTAATCTTTCACATGTACATATCTAAACCTGCCTGTCCTACCTCAGATTTTTTTTTTGTTTTTTATGTACTTCCTTTCCAATCTTGCACTCTCCCCATGGGTGATTCATAGAGGATCCTAGACTTTTTTTTTTTTGAGACGGAACCTCACTCTGTCACCCAGGCTGAAGTGCAGTGGCTCGTTCATTGCCACCACAGCTTTGACCTGCTGGACTCAGGCTATCCTTCTGGCTCAGCCTTACAAGTAGCTGGAACTACAGGCACACGCCACCATACACAGCTAATTTTTTGATTTATTGTAGAGATGAGATCTCGTCATGTTGCCCAGGCTGGTCTCAAACTCCTGGACTCAGGCAATCCTCTTGCCTCAGCCTCTCAAAGTGCTAGAATTATAGGCGTGAGCCATTGCACCCATCTTCCTAGACTTTTTTTTTTTTTTTTGAGTTGGAGTCTCATTCTGTTGCCCAGACTGGAGTGCAGTGGCCGCTCTCGGCCACCGCAGCCTCGACCTG
>NW_007232342.1:13145-15882 GCF_000164805.1 Carlito syrichta
TCTCGAACCTGCGGGCTCAGGCAATCCACTCACCTCAGCCTCCCAAAGGCACGGGATTACAGGCTGAGCCACCAAGTCCGGCTTTCCTAGACTTCTTAATACTTTTTTTTTTTTTTTTAAGAGATAGAGGCTTGTTATGTTGCCCAGGTTGATATCAAACTCCTGGCCTCAAGCAATCCTCCTGCTTCAGCTTCCTAAGTAACTGGCACTACCGGTGCAAGCCAATGTGCCTGGCTACAACTTTTTTTATTTTTAGTTGAAGTCTCACTCTGTCACCCAGGCTGGAGTGCAGTGGCAAGTTCATGACCACCACAGTCTTGACCTGCTGGCCTCAGGTGATTCTTCCACTTCAGCCTTCCAAGCAGCTAGAACTACAGGCATGCACCACATGCCCAGCTAATTTTTTTATTTATTGTAGAGATGAGGTCTCGCCATGTTGCTCAGGCTGGTCTTGAACCCATGAGTTTAGGGAATCCTCTCGCCTCAGTCTCCCAAAGTGCTGGGATTATAGGCATGAGCTACTGTGCCTGACTGCTACTTCTTAATACTTCTCAGAAAAATAAGATTGTAGAATTGAAAGGAGCTTACGCATAACCTGTGATCCACAGAAGGACTTTGGTGGGTCTATGAAACATTTGAAGTTGAATGTCAATTTTAGTGCATATATGCATTTTTTTTTTACTTGGAGACCCACTCTGTTGCCCAGGCTGGAGTGCAGTGACACACTCATGGCCTCTGCAGCCTTGACCTGCTGGGTTCAGGTGAGCCTTCTGCCTCAGCCTTTCAAGTTGCTGGAACTATAGGCACATGCCACCACGCCCAGGTTAGATATTTTTATTTCATATATACATAACATCAGAAATGTTATATATGAATTTTGAATCAAATATTAATCAAGGAATCAAAAATTAATATCCTTATTATGTGTGATGCACAGTGATGTCTTCCATTCTATTTTATTCCTTTTTTTTTTTTTTGAGTTAGAGTCTCATTCTGTCACCCCGGCTGGAGTGCATGGCATGCTCACGGTCACCATAGCCTTGACCTGCTGGGCTCCGGCGATCCCTCTGCCTCAGTCTTCCAAGTAGCTGGAACTACAGGCGTGTGCTACCACGCCCGGCTAGTTTTTTTTTATTTATTTATTGTAGAGATGAGGTCTCGCCAAGTTACCCAGGCAGGTCTTGAACCTGCGGGCTTAGGCAATCCGCTCACCTCGGCCTCCCAAAGCGCGGGTTGAGCCACCGAGCCCGGCTGTTTCTACAATAAATCAAAAATTAGCCAGGTGTGGTGGCGTGCACCTGTAGTTCCAGTTACTTGGAAGGCTGAAGCGGATGATTCACCTGAGCCCAGGAGGTCCAGGCTGTGGTGGCTGAGCGCATGCCACTGCACTCCAGCCTGGGTGACAGAATGAGACTCCAACTCAATAAATAAATAAATAAATAAAACAGAATGGAAGATATCATTGTGCATCACACATAGTAAGGATATTAATTTTTGATTCCTTGATTAATATTTGATTCAAAATTCATATATAACATTTTTGATGTTATGTATATATGAAATAAAAATATCTAACCTCATTCATTTAATGAATATTTATTGAATATTTACCATGTATCAGATATTGCTCTAATCATGGGGGAATTTAAGGATGAAAAAGAAAAGTTTCTGGTCTACAAACAGCTCACATTTGGTGGGAAAGGAAAAAAGTACACACAAAACTTCAGAATAACCCTAACAGCCACTACAGAAGTAGGCACTAGGTACAAGGGGTGTAGAGGAGAGCAGGATGGAACATTTGGGGAATTCAGATGGGGCCACACTCGAGCTGAGTTTGGAGAGATAAGCAGGAATTTGCAGGGTGTCTAGTAGGGAGATGTAAAATTCTAGGTAAGGGGACTGATGTGCATAAAGACACAGTGGTATAAAGCAACACAGGACCAGACGCAGTGGCTCACTCCTGTAATCCCAGCACTTTGGGAAGCCAAGGCAAGAGGATTGCTTGAGCCCAGGGGCTCAAAACCAGCCTGGGCAACATGGCAAGACCTTGTCTATAGAGTAAATAAATAAGTAATGAGCTGGGCATTGGTGTGCCTGTAGTTCCAGCTACTTGGAAGACTGATGCAGAAGGATCGCCTAAGCCCAGCAGATCGAGGCTATGTTAGACCATTGCACTCTAACCTGGGTGACAGAGTGAGACTTCGACTCAAATGTAACAAAACAAAACAAACACAGGATGGCCAGGGCACCCTGGGTGGTCTGGTATAGTGTCCCTATGCTGTGAGGTCCGGTTGGTTAGGTCACAAATGAAGGCCGGATCTTGGAGAGTCTACGACTGAATGCAGAACATTCTAAATATCCCTAACAGACTGTCACCCGGCTCTACCTGGGTTCTCTCAGAGATGGGGAACCTAGACCTTTGTAAGGCAGCTCATTCTGCTCTTGAGGATCTGATTGGGACAAATTCCTTCCTATATTAATGTAACATTTGCTTCCCTCTTTCTTTCTTTCTTTTTTTTTTTTTTTTGAGTTGGAGTCTCACCCTGTCGCCCAGACTGGAATGCAGTGGCCACTCCCGGCCACCGCAGCCTCGACCTGCTGGGCTCTGGCGATCCTTCCGCCTCAGCCTTCCAAGTAGCTGGAACTACAGGCGTACCCTACCACACCTGGCTGATTTTTTGATTTATTGTAGAGATGAGGTCTTGCTGCCCAGGCGGGTCTCGAACCCAGGGCTCAG
>NW_007232342.1:16021-19372 GCF_000164805.1 Carlito syrichta
CTGGGCGTGGTAGCACATGCCTGTAGTTCCGGCTACTTGGAAGGCTGAGGCGGGAGGATCACCGGAGCCCAGCAGGTCGATGCTGGGGTAGCTGTGAGTGTGCCACTGCACTCCAGTCTGGGCGACAAAGTGAGACTTCAACTTAAAAAAAAAAAAAAAGGTCTAGGCCAGAAATAGTGGCTCATGCCTATAATTTCAGCAATCTGGGAGGCCAAGGCATGAGGATTGCTTAAGTTCAGGGGTTCGAGACCAGCCGAGGCAATATAGTGAGACTTCATCTATACAAAAATTAAAAATTATCTGGGCGTGGTAGCATGAGCCTGTAGTCCCAGCTAGGAGGCGGAGATGGAAGGATCACCTGAGCCCAGGAGGTTGAGGATATGATGAGCCATGAGTACACCACTATACTCCAGCTTGGGTGACACAAGAAGACCCCAACTCAAAAGGAAAAAAGAAATCTACATCCTCTTCTATTAGATTGAACCAAATGAAATCGCCATTTTTATTGATCAAAAGAGTTGAATATTGGTGATTTCATATTGTCAGTCTTTTTTTTTTTTTTTGAGTCAGAGTCTCACTTGGTCGCCCAGACTGGAGTGCAGTGACCTCTCCCGGCCACCGCAGCCTCTCGCCTGCTGGGCTCCGGCGATCCTTCTGCCTCAGCCTTCCGAGTAGCCGGAATTACAGGCATGTGCTACCATGCCCGGCTGATTTTTTGATTTTATTATAGAGATGAGGTCTCGCCTTCCCAGGCGGGTCTTGAACCCGCGGGCTCAGGCAATCCACTCACCTCAGCCTCCCAAAGGCACAGGATTACAGGCTGAGCCACCGAGCCTGGCTTTTTTTTTTTTTTTTGAGTTGGAGTCTCACTCCGTCACCCAGGCTGGAGGACAGTGGCATGCTCACGGCCACCGCAGTCTCAACCTGCTGGGCTCAGGCGATCCTTCCACCCCAGTCTTCCAAGTAGCTGGAATTACAGGGCGCACTATTATGCCCGGCTAAATTTTTTTTTTTTTTTTTTGAGTTGGAGTCTCACTCTATTACCTAGGTTGGAGGGCAGTGGCATGCTCACGGCCACTGCAGCCTCAACCTGCTGGGCTCAGGCGATCCTTTCACCCCAGCCTTCCAAGTAGCTGAAACTACAGACACGCGCCACCACGCCCGGCTAACTTTTGATTTATTGTAGAGACAATGTCTCGCCAAGTTGCCCAGGCTGATCTTGAACCCTAGGTTCAGGCAGTCCTCTAGCCTCTGCCTCCCAAAGTGCTGGGATTACAGTTTTGATACATCATACCCGGCCACAATATCTTTCTTAATATGGCACAGCCACGATCAGTCAGTTCAAAATACAGTGAGACTATCATCTCTCTGGACCTGACAGTGTGGCTTTTCATGAAACTGTGACTGTATGGGGCTTGGTGAGACCTAAAAACCTTTTTCACATAAAATGTTGTCAAGCCAGTCCTACTCATTCCTGTGCAATTGAGTTTTTTTTGGTTTTTTGGGGTTTTTTTGAGTTGGAGTCTCACTCTGTCACCCAGACTGGAGTGCAGTGGCCGCTCCCAGCCACCGCAGCCTCGACCTGCTGGGCTCCGGCGATCCTTCTGCCTCAGCCTTTCAAGTAGCTGGAACTTACAGGCGTGCACTACCATGACCAGCTAATTTTTTATTTTATTGTAGAGATGAGGTCTCACCAAGTTGGCCAGGTGGGTCTCGAATCCGTGGGCTCAGGCAATCCACTCGCCTCAGCCTCCCAAAGTGCTGGAATTACAGGCTGAGCCACCGAGCCCGGCTGAGTTTTTTTCTTTTTAAACCTAAATGTAGGTCTTCATTTTATCTGTGTTAAATTTCTTCTTGTTGATTTCAGCACTTTGTTCCAATGTGCCAAGATGATTTGAACACGTTGTAAACATATAGCAAAACATTACATCATACCCAAGAAATACGAAGGTGAGCCACAAACGCCAGCTATATTGAAAGGATCCACCAAGGGCCTACCCGCTTGCTAATTCCACACCCACTGTCATGTGATGCTCCTCCTGCAATTCTGAGAGAGGCTTTGTGATTTCCCAAACCTCATCACCACCACATCCCCACCCCGCCAGTCACTGTAAACAAGATATCTCTATATTCTTAGATGTTTAGACTCCAACTTGAACTTTGGCTTGGTTCCTCCCATTGCCTCTTGGTATTTTTTCTCTGCTCAAGATGGAACACTTTTTAGCTGGGCTATTATTTCATGAGTAATATGTATAACTCCGCCTCAATTTTTTTTTTTTTTTTGAGTTGGAGTCTCACTCTGTCGCCCAGACTGGAGTGCAGTGGCCGCTCCCGGCCACCGCAGCCTCGACCTGCTGGGCTCTGGTGATCCTTCCACCTCAGCCTTCGAGTAGCCGGAATTATAGGCATGCGCTACCACGCCCGGCTGATTTTTTTATTTATTGTAGAGATGAGATCTTGCTGCCCAGGCAGGTCTCGAACCCGCGGGCTCAGGCAATCCACTCACCTCAGCCTCCCAAAGGCGCGGGATTACAGGCTGAGCCACCGAGCCCGGCCTGATTTTTTGATGTATTGTAGAGATGAGGTCTCGCCTGCCCAGGCGGGTCTCGAACCCACGGGCTCAGGCAATCCACTCACCTCAGCCTCCCAAAGGTGTGGGATTACAGGCTGAGCCACTGAGCCCGTCTAATTTTTTTTTTTTTTTTAATTGGAGTCTCAATCTGTTGCCCAGACTGGAGTGCAGTGGCACACTCATGGACACCCCAGTGTTGACTTGGTAGGCTCAGGCACTTCTTCTGTCTCAGCCTTTCAAGTAGTCAGACTATAGGCGCATGCTACTATGTCCGGCTAATTTTTTAATTTATTGTAGAGACGAGGTCTCGCCAAGTTGCCCAGGCTGATCTGGAACCCCTGGGCTCAGGCAGTCCTCTTGCCTCCACCTCCCAAAGTGCTGGAATTATAGGCTTGAGCTGCCACGCCCGGCCCTGCCTCAGTCTTTTTAACAGCTAAATAGTATTCTATTATATAGCTATACTATGCTGATGGACACTTAGGTTGTTTCCAAATTTTTGGTATTACACACAAAGAAGTCATGAGTCTGTTTGTAAGTACAAATGTATGATAAATTCCTGGAAACAGAATCGAAGGGTCAAAAGATATGTACATTTCAATTTTTTTTTTTTTTTTGAGTTGGAATCTCACTCTGTCGCCCAGACTGGAGTGCAGTGACCACTCCCGGCCACCGCAGCCTCGACCTGCAGGGCTCTGGCAATCGTTCCATCTCAGCCTTCTGAGTAGCCGGAACTACAGGCGCACGCTACCACGCCTGGCTGATTTTTTGATTTATTGTAG
>NW_007232342.1:19392-22313 GCF_000164805.1 Carlito syrichta
TGTCACCCAGACTAGAGTGCAGTGGCCGCTCCTGGCCACCGCAGCCTCAACCTGCTGGGCTCCAGCAATCCTTCTCTCTCAGCCTTCCCAGTAGCTGGAACTACAGGCGTGCGCTACCATGCCTGGTTCATTTTGATTTATTGTAGAGGTGAGGTCTCGCCAAGTTGCCCAGGCGGCTCTCAAACTCTCCGTCTCAGGCAATCCACTCACCTCAGCCTCCCAAAGGCGCGAGATTACAGGCTGAGCCACTAAGCCTGGCTCCATTTTACTTTAATAGTGGTTTAGATCTCATCAACATAAACAGCTTCAAATTAAATATACCTGTTCTTTAAAGATAGCTTGATATTCTACTACTGGAAACTTGAAATTGCTTCTAATTTTTCTTTCTCCTTTTCTCAATTCTCCTCCCTATGCTCTCTGATTTCTGTCTCACTCTGAGCTCCAAATTCTGCTCACTCATCTATACAAGTAATTCTGCTATTCTCAGACCCTTGTACTTAACTCTACTCCAGCCCTACAATACAAATGTAAACATACAGGCATCCAAAAGCCATTCTCCTTAGTAATAACAATACTGAGCCCTTTTAATCCTTTCAACAATCTTGTGATGCTGGTACTATTATACTTATTTTATTTATTTAATTTTCTTTATCATTATTATTTGAGTTGGAGTCTCACTCCATCGCCCAGGCTAGAGTACAGTGGCATGCTCTCAGCCACCGCAGCCTCTACCTGCTGGGCTCAGGTGATCCTGCCTGCCGCCTCAGTCTTTCAAGTAGCTGGAACTACAGGTGCACACCACCACACCCAGCTATTTTTTTTTTTTTTTGAGTTGGAGTCTCACTCTGTCACCCAGGCTGTAGGGCAGTGGCACACTCACAGCCACCACAGGCTCAACCTGCTGGGCTTAGGTGATCCTTCCACCTCAGACTTCCAAGTAGCTAGAACTATAGATGCATGCCACCAAGCCCAGATAGTTTTTTTGTGATTTATTGTAGAGATGAGGTCTGACCAAGTTGCCCAGGCTGGTCTCCTCTTGTCTCAGCCTCCCAAAGTGCTGGGATTACAGGCTGGGCCACCATGCCTGGGCTATTATTATTATTATTATTATTTTTTTTTTTTTTTGAGTTGGAGTCTCACTCTGTCACTGCACCAGTGTCACCACTGGAGTGCAGTGGCACGCTCCCGGCCACCGCAGCCTCAACCTGCTGGGCTCTGGCGATCCTTCCACCTCAGCCTTCCAAGTAGCTGGAACTACAGGCGAGCGCTACTACGCCCGGCTAATTTTTTACTTATTGTAGAGATGAGGTCTCCCCAAGTTGCCCAGGCGGGTCTCGAACCTGCCGGCTCAGGCAATCCACTCACCTCAGCCTCGCAAAGCGCGGGATTATAGGCTGAGTCACCAAGCCTGGCTTATTATTATTTTTGAGTCAGAGTCTTACTCTGTCACCCAGGCTGGAGTGCAGTGCCATGATCACAGCTCACCACACCTCAGCCTCCTGGGCTCAGGCAGTCTTTCTACCTCAGCCTCCCGAGTAGCTGGGACTACAGGTACACACCACCATGCCCTGCTAATTTGTTGATTTTTTTTTTTTGTAGAGATGAGGTCTCACTATGTTGCCTAGGCTGGTCTTGAACTTCTGGGCTCAAGTGATTCTCCTGCCTCAGCCTCCCAAAGTGCTAGGATTATTGGCATGAGCCACATTGCCTGGCCTATCCCTATTTTATGAGTGAAGAAATTGAGATTTGGAGAATTTAAGTAACTTGTATAAGGTCATATGGGTAAAAAGTTGCACTGATACTATTTGAACCTAGACAGTAGGTCTCTTGAGACTACACTTTCAACCCCTACGGACAAACACCTCTCTTGGATTAGTCTCCTAAGGCTCCACATTGTAACCCACCTTTTCTTTGTGATCCCTGATATAATTTAGGCTCTGGTCCCTATCCTGATCCTTATCTAGCCCACAGTCTGTCAATTAGCAGCTCTGCCCTATAAACAAACAAACAAAAAAGGGCCTGGATCAGCCTAGAAAAAAACAAGTTCCAGGACTGCCTTAGCCTGTGGCAGAGAAGAAAGAATGGGGTGGGAATTACAGGCAGAGGTGGGGACATCAGTCAAGTTCTCTCCCTCTGCAGAGTGTCAGCTTCCCTGTTCTGGCCTCTGGGTGGGTCCTGCCAGACAGGAAGGGAGCAGTTGGCTTAGTCAGTCTAGTTTTCCCTGGAACTCAGAACACTGTGAAATTCGGGAGGTGCCTAAGGTCAATTTAGGCAAGTTCTATTCAACAAATATTCTTTGAATTCTGACAATGGGCCAGGTCCTGTGCTGGGTTGGGGTACCAGGCAAACATGTCACATGTCATGGAAATGAAGAGAAAGCTTCACATGCTAGTTCCCTAAGCATGCTGAGTGCCTGACCCAAGTGTTTGTTTGGAGTGAGAGCCTATAAGATGAGAGAGGGAAAGTGGGCATGAGGCTACTTTGGGGGTTTTGGGTTTTAAAGAAACAATCCAGATTAGGGAAAGATATAATGACTGAGTAAGGAAAGACATAATGACTGATTGCTGGACAAAAAGGAGTACTGAGTGCTTCAACTGCAGGTGAGTCAAATGTCATGTCTGTTTATATGGAATGTTTGGGGGAGGAAGGTATGAGGTCAAAGAGCAGTTGGCAAAAGTTCCCAGATCCATATCCATATTGTGTGTGTGTGTGTGTGTGTGTGTGTGTGTGTGTGTGTGTGTAGGGTTGTATGCAATGCTAATTCCTGCTTTTTCTTGGCAGTCTTTCTGGAAATTGTGATAACAGTTGGTGGTGGGAAAAATTACTGAAATAGCCGGGCTCGGTGGCTCAGCCTGTAATACCGCGCCTTTGGGAGGGCTGAGGTGAGTGGATTGCCTGAGCCCGCGGGTTCGCGACCCGCC
>NW_007232342.1:22748-41028 GCF_000164805.1 Carlito syrichta
GCTGCGGTGGCCGGGAGTGGCCACTGCACTCCAGTCTGGGCAACAGAGTGAGATTCCAACTCAAAAAAAAGAAAAGAAGAAGAAAAATTACTGAAATTACTAGTGACCACAGCCTTTTCCCTGCCTCTAGGTGGCTGGATATCACCTGAGCCATTCCAAATGACAGGCTGCTATGGATTTTTTTTTTTCCCCTTTACCTCTCTTGCTTATTTAATAAAATGAGGGGACACACACACACACACACACACACACACACACACACACACACACACACACAATATGGATATGGATCTGGGAACTTTTGCCAACTGCTCTTTGACCTCATACCTTCCTCCCCCAAACATTCCATAACTAATGTCTGTAATCCCAGCATTTTGGGAAGCTGAGGTAGGAGGATTGCTTGAGCCCAGGAGTTCGAGACCAGCCTGGGCAACAGAGTGAGATTTGTCTCTACAAAAAATTAAAAAATTAGCTGGGTGTGGTGGTACGCACCTGTAGTCCCAGCCACTTAGGAGCCTGAGGCAGAAGGAGACTAAGAGGTCAAGGCTGTGGTGAGCCATAATTGGGCCACTACACTCTAGTCTGGGCAACAGAGTGAGACTCCAACTCAAAAAATATATATAAATAAAATAAAATAAGTAATACTCTGTGTGTTTGTGTGTGTTTGAGGTAGGGAGGAATGAAGAGAGAGGTTCATTTTCCAAAAGCAGTGAACAAGCAAGCTGTATCCTCCACATTAACCAGAAAACTTCTTGCAAGATCAAAAGCATTGGACAAGCAGCCCAATCAGAGAGACCCATTTTTTCATCTTAGATCTGCTCTGACTTACTGTGAGTTTTAGAAAATCACAGTCTCTCTGTCCAGTATCTCATTTGTGCTGTGGGAATAAGAAATTCTTGTCTTTCAATGATACTGTGAGAAAGGAATAATAAACACATAAAGTCCTTAGGAAATAGTATTCTGTAGAGATTTGTTTTGTTTTAAATAATTTCACAGACTGTATCAGAAGTGTAAAAAAGCAATAGCTAATAGCCATTTGAAAATGAATGGTGGGTGTTGCCAAGGGGCCTCTCTTTTTTTCTTTTGAGTGGGAGTCTCACTCGGTCGTCCAGACTGGAGTGCAGTGGCCGCTCCCGGCCACCGCAGCCTCGACCTGCTGGGCTCCGGCGATCCTTCCGCTTCACCCTTCCAAGTAGCCAGAATTACAGGCATGCGCTACCACGCCTGGCTGATTTTTTGATTTATTGTAGAGATGAGGTCTCGCCTGCCCAGGCGGGTCTCGAACCCGTGGGCTCAGGCAATCCACTTACCTCAGCTTCCCAAAGGCGCGGGATTACAGGCTGAGCCATCGAGGCTAGCTGCCAAGGGGCCTCTCTTGAGTAACTTCCTCCTCTTAATTGGGACAGAAATGTTGGTCGTTGACAGAAATGTAGACAAGCCAAAATAGAACTTAACTGTTCCACAACTTCTGGTTCTCAATAAACTCCACTAAGTCATTAAAACATGGATCAGTTCTTTTTTTCTTTTTTTTTGAGTTGGAGTCTCACTCTGTTGCCCAGACTGGAGTGCAGTGGCCACTCCCGGCCACCGCAGCCTCGACCTGCTGGGCTCCAGCCATCCCTCCGCCTCAGCCTTCCAATAGCTGGAATTACAGGCATGCGCTACCATTCTTGGATGATTTTTTGATTTTATTGTAGAGATGAGGTCTCGCTGCCTGTTGGGAGCCAGCCTTGGAGGCCCGCCTGATGACAAAGTCCAGGTGTGCTGAGGACCCCCAGCCGCAAAGTGAGTCCGGGCAGCTGAGGCCCTTCTGTCTTCCGTCTTTGCTGTTGATACAGCTGAAGAAATTCTGTGCAGTCGTGTAAGAAGAAGATGGCATGTTTATGTGAAGAATCACAGATAATCTGGAAATGTCATGGTTTATTTTTCCATTTTCCCACTATGCCACTTGGCCTTTTCTAACATATGCAAGGGTTAAACTCTGAAGCACATCAAGAGTGCTTTCTTTCACTTGGTTATAAGTTACTAGATATTGCTTAAGTAATAAATGATATAAGTATATCCACTCCTATTTGATTTAGGATTATGCAGTTTAGTGTTTAGACATAAGTATTTTTAGAAGCACAAGTTTATAGTAAGTTCATTATGAATTCATTATAAGTGCTAACACTTATATAGGAGTTATGTAGGTGATTTATAACAGTGTTTTCACTAACGTAGGATAAAGATTAATGTTAAGGTTTTTATTTAATTCTATAGTTAAAACTCTAAATTAACATTTATAGAGTAGGTTTTTACTAAACTCATAATATAATAATCAGACACTTTTATGACAGATCAGCTAAAACAGAAAGCAACCTTGAGGGACCTGGGAAACATTACTAAAAGCTTCTTTTGAGTTCTCTGTAGAAACAAGCACTGCAAGATAAGAGAAAAGTAACGAGGACATCTGGACAAGGGAGGCGATCACAGGACTCTGAAGAATATAAGAGTCTAAGATGAGAAAATTCCTGACACATAAAGAAATATACACTTAAAGAAACTTTCTTGAAACATTTCAAGAACTGTAATTTGGGACATTGGCTTTATGAATAAGACGTTGTCTAAAAGCCTATGGGAATCTTGGTTTGTTTGCTACTAAAGCCTATGGGAATCTTGGTTTGTTTGCTACTAAAGCCTATGGGAATCTTGGTTTGTTCGCTCTAAGACCACTAGCTGGTAATTTTTTTTTTTTTTTTTTTTAATAATTAATCAGTATTTTTATTATAGTTTTGTGGGGTACAGTTAAGGGTTAGGTGTACAATTACGTTTCATTCAGACACCCTGTTGATAAGAGGTGTTTTCCCAGCCCCAGACAGATTTAAAAGATATGTATGTGAAAGAATTTTCTTTGTCTTGCCCCTTCACAAATGGTATAAAAGCTCTATGTTAACAAACATTAAATCGTCATCTGTTCAAGAGGCAGGTGTCCGTGTATATGATCTTCGTCCGTCGCCTATCCGTCTCTCCTTCAACACTTCCCATGACCCTTGCGGGGCAGGCCCCCGCAGCTGCCCAGGCGGGTCTCGAACTCGCGGGCTCAGGCAATCCACTCATCTCAGCCTCCCAAAGGCACAGGATTACAGGCTGAGCCACTGAGCTCGGCTCTTTTTTTTCTTTTTGAGACAGGGTCTCACTTTGTTGCCCAGGCTGAAATGCAGTGGTGTGATCATAGCTCAATGCAGCCTCCAACTCCTGAGCTCAAGCAATTCTCCTGAGTTGCTGGAATTACAGACATGCACCATTGTGCCCCGCTAACATGGGCCAGTTTTTTTCTTTTCCTTTTTTCTTGAGTGGGAGTCTCACACAGCCACTGAAGCCTCGATCTGCTGAACTCAGGCAATCTTTCCACCTCAGCCTTCCAAGTAGTTGGAACTACAGGTGTATGCCACCAAGCCCAGCTAATTTTTTGGTTTACTGTAGAGATGAGTTCTTGCCATGTTGTTCAAGGCTGGTCTTGAACCCATGGGCTCAGGCAATCCTTTCATCTTTGCCTCCAAAGTACTGGGATTATAGGTGTGAGCCACTGAGCCTGGCCATGGGCCAGTTCTTTTTTTTAAGTAGGATTTATTGAGAGGACAAAAAGCTCCCTCAGTGGGAGGGGACCCAAGGGGGTTGCCCCATGGGCCAGTTCTAAAGAGAAAATATAGATAATATAAAGAAAAAGGAAAGGCAAGGGGAGGAAATCCATTGATGAACTACAGCTGACTGTGAAATCTGGCAACATAAGTGGCTATACACAGTAAAAGACTTATGGCTATGACAATACATGATACATTCAATGATATTACATGAATGGTCATTATATTGTCCCTCATTAGGAAAGCTTACTATGCATCAGGAATGCTGGACCAACCTGCAGCGCATGCAGGGCTAATGCAGAATGTCCATCAAGTATGACAAATGAATGTGATGCCTTGTTTCACATAGTTTATCTTTGATCTTCTCTGAATAAATCTGCATACCTCAGAAGAAATAATCAAGGGTGTACAATCTGCAAAAAATAAACTATTATTTATGTTTCCAGGCTTTATGGAGATCTTGTAGCTTCTATCTAGAGATGTTCTATCTAGAGATGAACATAAAAAATAGATGCAACGAAAACACTGAAGAATCTAGAGAAAGAGAGGAAAAAAGATGAGACACAATGTGACAGCCATGAAAACTAAAGTAGGGGTCAGGTGCGGTGGCTCATGCTATAACCCCAGCACTTTGGGAGGCTGAAGAGAGAGAATTGTCTGAACCCACAGATTCAAGACCAGCCTGGGCAACTTAGTGAGACATCATCTCTGCAATAAATTAAAAAATTAGCCGGGTGTGGTCATGTGCACCTGTGCTCCAGCTACTTGGAAGGCTGAGGTGGAAGGATTGCCTGAGCCCAGCAGGTCGAGGCTGTGGTGGCTGTGAGCATGCCACTGCACTTCAGCCTGGGCAACAGTGAGACTTCAACTCAACAAACACACAAACAATAACAAAAGTAGGAAGGGAAATGTACAAATCCAGAGAACAAATATGCACACACATGGGGGGAGGGCGATGAAGTGAGACAGAAACAGAGACAGAGACAGAGAGACAGAGAGAGATCAGTCCTCAGGAAAACAATGCAATGTGTCAAAAGGAAAGGACACTAAGAAGAATAGGAAAATAGATCAGAAAAGAAAAAGCAGTCTTAAGGGGAATTTTCTAAACTTCTCAAATTGTTGAATGCAGCCCTCATTAGCCAAATGTTTCCACAGAAAATTAGTAGAATAATATAATTTAAGAGCTAGAAAAAACTTCATAGATTATCTAATCCAATACCTAATTGTACAGGTAAAGAAACTAAGACACTGGGAGATTCTAGAGACAGATAATGGACTTGAATGGCACTGTTGGAAAGCCAAAGATTCTGATGACCATCAGGGGGAAATAATTTCTTTTAATAGTTCTTAATATTTAAACAAAACAGGTGATGAAAAGTCATCTGTTTTTGAGTGGGCTGGGGTTTCCAGAAAAGCTCATAGGAGACCAAGTCTTGATTACGAAAGACTGCCTGTTCTGAGTCAGGATAACTGGGTTCTGGCATTGGCTCTGCTTCTTACTATCCACTGAGTGACACACGCTAGACACTCGATACATGTTTAATAAACAAATGAAGGCCAGGTGTGTTGGCTTAAGCCTATAATCTAGCTACTTGGAAGGCTGAGACAGGAGGCTCACTTAAGCCCAGGAGTTGGAGGCCAACCTGGGCAGCACAGTGAACCTCCCTCTAAAAAAAAAAAGAAAAAAAAGAGATGACTTGTCTAAAGAACCAAATTATTAATAATTAGGCGAAACACTTCCTTCCTCTGCGTTATGGCAAAATGTGAGACTGTTGGGATACTATTTGATTAAAATCCTATGAGTACGCATTTTCCACAGTGGTTTATTTTTTCCCACATTAAGATGTTTAAGATTTGATATTTATAGCAGTGGCAGAATCAGGTCTATAATGTCTGCCTGCATCATTTTCAGGTGAGTGGAAATGCTAAAAGTACATTAATATAGTAACAGTGGTAAGAGGAAGAAATAAAAACCAGCATTGGTTTTCCAGTGTGGTATGTCAGCCCTTGGCTGCTACCTGACATAATCTTGCCAGCATCACTCTCAAAGTAATTTCTCTTATAAAATATGGCACAATCGCCACCATATTCTGAACATGAGTATTGAATCCTCAAAATAGTATTTAAAGTATTTGAAATGTTAGAAGAGACAAACTGATTTTTCTGGAGCCAGTTGATATTAACCTATGCTGTTTTCCACTAAGGTGAATACCCTAGGGTGTAAGAAAATCAGAAAAAAACTTGAGAATCCTTGTAGGGTTTTCATAGCCTAAACAATTAAACATGACAGACGTCAATCAACTTTAGAAAAATATTTTTGCAAACACACAAAGCTATTTCAAAATTCCTTTTTATGAAATCAGCCAACTCAAAAGCATTGGTTACCATATTCAAAATCTGAATGCAGGGCTAGGTATGGTGGCTTACACCTGTAATCCCAGCACTTTGGAAGGCTGAGGTGGAGAGGATTGCCTGAGCCCAGGAGTTTAAGACCTGCCTGGGCAACATAGTGAGCCCTCGTATCTACAATTACAAATTAAAAAATTAGCCAGGTGTGGTGGTATATACCTGTAGTCCCAGCTACTTGGGAGGCTGAAGCAGAAGGATTGCCTGTGCTCAGCAGGTCGAGGCTGCAGTAGCTGTGATAGTGCCACTGAACTGTAGACTGGGTGACAGAGTGAGACTCTGACTCAAAAAAAAAATCTGAAAGCAGAGTACTGGTAGGTTACCAACTTACCAAATAAAAATACAGGATGCCCAATTTACATTTGAATTCCAGATAAACAATGAACAATTTCTAGCATTCAGTACTATAGCTATTACATTTTTTTTTTTTTTTGAGTTGGAGTCTCACTCCATCGCCCAGGCTGGAATGTAGTGGCATGCTCACAACCACCACAGCCTCGACCTGCTGGGTTCAGATGATCCTTCCACCTAAGCCTTCCAAGTAGCTGGAACCACAGGCACACACCACCATGCCTGGCTAATTTTTTGATTTATTGTAGAGAAAAATTCTTGCCAAGTTGCCTGGGCTGATCTTAAACCCATGGGCTCAGGCAATCCTCTCACATCGGCCTCTCTATGTGCTGGGATTACAGCCGTGAGCCACCATGCCTGGCTGCTCCATGGATTTCTATTCTGTCTCTCACACTGTGAAAAGCATTTATTTTATTATTTTATTTTATTGAGTTAGAGTCTCACTCTGGTACCCAGGCTGGAGTGTAGTGGCATGCTCATTGCAACCTCAGCCACAACCTGCTGGGCTGAGATGATCCTTCTTCCTCAGCCTTCCAAGTAGCTGGAACTACAAGCATGAGCCACCACGCCTGGCTAATTTTTGATTTTTTTGTAGAGATAAGGTCTCACCAAGTTGCTCAGGCTGTTCTCGAACCCCTGATCTCAGACAATCCTCTCACCTTGGCCTCCCAAAATGCTGGAATTACAGGCATAAGCCACCATGCTAGCTGCTCCATGGATTTCTATTCTGTCTTTTACACTGTGAAAAGCATTGTTTTCCTTTTTTTCTTATTAAATATATGGGTACAATTCAGGGTTAGGCATATAAATGTTCATTATGCAGTTACCCGTGTTAATGAGGTGTGCCCCCCTCCCCCGTAGTTTCCCAGTACTGCCAATCCCACCCACCCACCTGAAGTGAAAAGCATTTAAACGTATTTCCAATTATTCAGAGTGGTAATGGATTAATTGTACTAAATAAGGAGTATACTTCATTTGAACCTCTAGGGTTAGGATTTGTTTGTTTGAGGCCAAGCCTAGGATTATCCATACTGATTTATGAATGCAGAGAACTTGTTTCTCTTGTTAGGTTTGCTCTTCCTAGTGAGGAGTGAACAGATTTGGTTTTGTAAAGCAGTCTGAGGACTTCAAAAATGCTGAATGGAGCCGGGCTCGGTGGCTCAGCCTGTAATCCCGCGCCTTTGGGAGGCTGAGGTGAGGGGATTGCCTAAGCCCGTGGGTTTGAGACCCGCCTGGGCAGGCGAGACCTCATCTCTACAGTAAAATCAAAAAATTAGCCAGGCGTGGTAGCGCGCACCTGTAATTCCGGCTACTCGAAAGGCTGAGGCGGAAGGATGGCCCGAGCCCAGCAGGCGAGGCTGCAGTGGCCGGGAGTGGCCACTGCACTCCAGTCTGGGCGACAGAGTGAGATTCCAACTCAAAAAACCAAACCAAAACAAAACAAAACAACAACAAAAAGTGCTGAATGGGCTGAGTTTGGTGGCTCATGCCTATAATTCCAGCATTTTGGGAGGCTAAGGCAGGAGGACTGCTTGAGCCTAGGAGTTTGAGACTAACCTAGGCAACCAGTCTTGTCTACAACAATAAAAAATAAGCTGAGCATGGTAACACAGGCCTATAGTACCGGCTACTGGGAGGGTGAGGTAGAAGAATTGCTTGAGCCCAGGACTTTAAGGCTGCGGTGAGCCATGATGATGCCATTGCACTCCAGTCTGGATGACAGAGGGACACTCTGATTCAAAAAAAAAAAGGCTGAATGAAAATATTTTTTTTCTTATGAAGTTATCACCCACCCCTTTTGCTAAAGGATTACCTCAGGGCTGGGCACGGTGGCTCAAGCCTGTAATCCCAGCACTTTGAGAGGCCAAGGGGAGGGGATTGCCTGAGCCCATGGGTTGAGACCAGCCTGGGCAACTTGGTGAGACCTCATCTCTTCAATAAATCAAAAAATTAGCCAGATGTGGTAGCAGGAGCCTGTAGTTTCAGCTACTTGGATGGCTGAGGCAGAAGGATCACCTGAGCTCAGCAGGTTGATGCTGGGGTTGCCGTGAGTGTGACGCTGGGGTGGCTGTGAGTGTGCCACTGTACTTCAGCCTGGGCAACAGAGTGAGACTCCAACAAAAAAAAAAGGATTACTCCACTGTTTGACTTCATAGGACTTTGTCATATTATGTCAGATCCCTGGGGTGGAAGACTACCTACTGGAGACTGGAGTACTATACTCTAGGGCCGGGTTGAAAACAGCAACGTTTCTGAGTCTGGTTTAAACACTCTTGGAGAGAGAATTCTTTTCAGCATCAGCTGATGCTCTGCAGCACGGGATCCTGTTACCCTCATTTGAGCTGCCTGGTGATTCTAGCAATCAGATCCTTCTGTCTCCTTCCTGTTGCCCAGCCTTGACATTGGCTATCGTGTGCCCTTTTTGCCTTGACTCTCAAACATACAATTCTTCTTTCATGTTTTTAAAACTAAAATGCCAGAGTAATGGAATTTCCAGGACATTTAAATGGCTTGTAATGAAAACAGAGAATATTTGCAATCAGGAGTGTCCTGTAAAATCTAGGGCATGTGGGAGCGCCCTCATATTTCAACACTCACCCTCTGACAGCTACCTAGGACAGCAAGGATATTTGGAAAGGTAAGACTAGAAGTCAGAAATTCTTCTCATCATGGTTTTAGCCATTGCTTTACAGTTAACCTTGGGCAAAATACTGCACCTATCTCTGTCCTACATCATTTCTGACTCCTTTTATTTGAAGTCACCATAACAATTATAAATAACATAGCAATAGGAACCAATTTTCAACTTACTTTGACTGTCTTTAAAATGTAAGTAATGAATCCTAGTGTTAGAAACATGGCATCACTGAGCTGCTTTACCATGAAAGGGGAGAAAAGTTATGGAAAACAAAGGTCTTAAAGATTTTGCCATTTTATTTTGTGTGTGTGTGTGTGTGTGTGTGTGTGTGTGTGTGTGTGTGTGTGTTGGAGTCTCACTCTTGTCACCCAGGCTGGAGTGCAGTGGCATGCTCACAGCCACCACAGCCTCAACCTGCTGGGCTTATGCCTCAGCCTTCCAAGTAGCTGGAAGTAGAGATGCATGCCACCACGCCTGGCTGGTTTTTGTGACATTGTAGAGAATAGGTCTCACCAAGTTGCCCAGGTTGGTCTCGAACCCCCGGGTTCAGGCAATCCTCTCACTTTGGCCTCCCAAAGTGCTGGGATTACAGGCTGAGCCACTGTGCCCGGCCAAGATTTTACCATTTTAATACCTTGTTTAGGAAGAGGATGAAACATATGTCTGCTTTCAGATTTGCAACTTGTAAATTTCAAGTCTGAACCCAATCTGGATAGAACCAGCGTTCTGATTTCTAGAAAAAATAAAAGGGGATGGGGCTTAAAATGAAAGAAAGCTATTGACCTTGTCAGATAGTAATAATAACAAATGCTTTAAAATAATGGCTCCTTTTTCTCCCCTCCACTTTCTCCATCCCTTTGGTCCTGTCCCCCCTCCTACATCTACTGATATTCTCTTATATTGAGATAGGATAGTGATGAATTACTTTAGCAAAAGTGCATAGGGATAAACAAAGATGACATATTTTGGTATCTCTTGGCACTGAGACACATTAGGATAGGGCCCAGCAAGAGTTCATGGTTTCCTAATGTAGCATTGAAAGAACTGTGGCCTCCACTTCATAGCTAAGGCAGATTTGAGGGCATGAAGAGTATCAGTCTCTCTAGGATGGTTTAAATTGTGCCTTTCTGCCCAAGAGTTTTGTCTTTTTTTTTTTTTTGACCTGCCCTAATTCCTGATGTCAGGTCCCTAGGATATCTGTGCTATGCCTCATTCTCAGTGAATGTATATTTTATACAGTGTGATCACACTTTGAACTAAAATAGACCCTATCCAGAAACCTGCTGATACATGCTTCCGAGGGCTAAAGAGTATGAGCAGTTTGAATTCCTTTTCGTCTCTTTGGTTTCTTCTTGAGTCAATTTGCCAACATAAAGATGTTACCATTTAGATTTTATCTTACTTTTATTTATTTATTTTTGAGTTGGATTCTCACTGTTGCCCAGGGGCTGGAGTGCAGTAGCATGCTTACAGCCACTGCAGCCTCAACTTGCTGGGCTCAGGTGATCCTGCCTGCCGTCTCAGCCTTCCAAGTTTAGTTAGAAATACAGGCTCGTGCCACCACACCCAGTTAACTTCTTTTTTTTTTTTTTGAGTTGGAGTCTCACTCTGTTGCCCAGGCTGGAATGCAGTGGCATACTCACAGCCATCGCAGCCTTGACCTGCTGGGCTCGGGTAATCCTTCCGCCTTAGCCTTCCAAGTAGCTGGAACTACAGGCATGTGCCACCACACCCAGCTAATTTTTTGATTTATTGTAGAGATGAGGTCTCTCCAAGTTGCCCAGGCTGGTCTCGAACCCATGGCCTCAGACAGCCCTCTCCCAAAGTGCTGGGATTATAGGCATGAGCCACTGCAGCCGGCCTTATTTTATTTTATTTTTTTATTTTATTTTTTTGAGCTGGTGTCTCACTCTGTCACCCAGACTGGAGTGCAGTGGCCGCTCCCGGCCACAGCAGCCTCGACCTGCTGGGCTCCGGCGATCCTTCCACCTCAGCCTTCCGAGTAGCCAGAATTACAGGTGCGTGCTACCACGCCCGGCTAATTTTTTGATTTTACTGTAGAGATGAGGTCTCGCCTGCCCAGGCGGGTCTCGAACCCACGGGCTCAGGCAACCCCCTCACCTCAGCCTCCCAAAGGCACGGGATTACAGGCTGAGCCACCGAGCCTGGCTTATTTTATTTTTTAAAAAGGTACTAAATCCCAAAGGCTAGCCTCCATGCCAAGACTATTTTCCTAAAAAAAAAAAAAAAAAATGTATCTGAAGGTGAAAATGTTTCAGTCGCTTACCTTATAGTCCCGCTTCAACTCTAGCATTATTTGTTTATCGGGGACACAAAGACTTTTGGTTCAGTCCTGTGAATAAGCAGCCCACAAGGCAGTTTTTAACTCCCCCTACACTTTTAAAGTACTTATTAATCTTGTCTCCTATGCAAACTCTGTAGAAAGGCTGACTGCAGAAGATTCTCATCCTTAGTTATTTATGTGCTAAGACTCCAAAGCAATTTGCTATCATAAAGTCATGCCCCATGAAATGTGATTCTGCCAGATTGGCAGGCCTTAACGTCTTCAGTCTCTTCTCTTCACCCCACCCTTAACCTTGGTTGAGCTTATTCTCTTTGCTAGGCATGGGATCAGATACCTTGTGAGGACTCATTCTGATGTCAATTCTTTTTGCCAAGGATTTAAGAAGCAAACAGAAATAGAGCCAAGGCTGGAGAAACTGAGGCCCTTTGACTGTTAGTTGCCAAGTTGCTGAGATTTCTAATCCTTTTGGCTACTCCACAGGTCTGGTTCAACCTGAACCCTCACTGATTTTTTTTTTTGGCAGACTCCAGGCAGACATCACTGCAAACTCAGTTTCAGCAGGTCAGCTTCAGAACACTGCAACTTTTAAAGACTTGGGATTCGAGGAGAAATGGTGTAGTGGTATCCCAGAGACCCACACATCAGACATAGACATATGCCTTCTTGCCCACAGCTTCACCCTCTCATAAGAGTTGGTGCTCCTGTTCACCTTCTGCAAAGCCTTGGTGGCTAAACCTTCATAAGAGGACACAGTCAAACAGGCTTATCTCAGTTTGATCACCTACAAAGGGGCTGCATTTAGTTGTGTAGCTGCCAGTTACTTGGTATTGGTAAATAAACCTGCAAAAGTGATTGTGAAAAGGGAAGCAGAAGTAGTGGGGGAAACGAGAGGCTAGAAAGGAAGCAAGACAGGTGAAAATGTATGACTTTTTCAACTTCCTGATGGAAAGATACCAAGAGAAATAAAACTGCTGACCAGATAGGACCGTTCTTTAGTCACATTTGGATGTATATAATGTCATATTGCCACTCTCAAATAAATCTATCTCACACATATTATTATATTACATGTTGTTATCCATCAGTATAGTATATACTTTATTTTTTTTTATTTTGATGTGTGAGTCTCACTCTGTTACCCAGGCTGGACTGCAGTGGCACAATCATGGCTCACTGCAGCCTTGACCTCTTGGCTCAGGTGATCCTCTTGCCTCAGTCCTCCCTAGTACCTGGGACTACAGGCGCCTACCACCACACCCGGCTAATTTTTGTGATTTTTTTTTTTTTGTGGAGATGAGGTCTCCCTATGTTGCCCAGGCTGGTCTTGAAGTCCTGGGCTCAACCGATCCTCCTGCCTTAGCCTCTTAAAGTGCTGGGATTACAGGTGTGAGCCAATGCACCCAACAATATAGCACGTGAAATTAATCTACTTCCCTTTCATGAAGAACACAAGATGGGTAGGCAACATTCCACCTGCTCACACTTCCAAGTGTCATTTCAACAGCCACTTCAAGTTACAGAAGAGTCAAGGCTGGAACCTCAAGGCATCAGCTTCCCATGGATTGTGTTCCAACTTTTTGTGCCCCTGGCTTTTGGAACCCCTTCATCATATTCCACAGATAAGACTCATATTCGTGGAATTAGTTATTATTTGCATGTTTGAAACTGACATTAAAAGCCATAATTTCTAAGTCAGAGAGGCTAAATGGTAACTGTAGTGCTTCATTTTGATCTAACATAGTGGGTTTTTATAAGGATCTCTCAAATTCTCCACATCTTTCTCTTCCCCTTTCTTTTTTTATTTTTTTGAGTTGGAGTCTCACTCCATTGCCCAGGCTGGAGTGCAGTGGCACACTCATGGCCACTCCAGTGTCGACCTGCTGGGCTCTGGCAATCCTTCTGCCTCAGCCTTCCAAGTAGCCAGAACTACAGACATGTGTTACCACACCCGGTTATTTTTTTAAAATTTTACTGTAGAGACGAGGTCTCACCAAGTTGCCTGGGCTGGTCTCCAACCAATGGACTCAGACAATCCGCTCGCCTTGGCCTTCCAAAGTGCTGGGATTACAGGCTGAGCCACTGAGCCCACCCTCTCTTCCCCTTTCAATGTTCCTCAGCCAGGGTTTCTTTCCTTCTTGCTTACTTTGGCTTCCTAACCCAAATCCTTAAAAAAATTTAAAAAAAAAATCTATTTTGTGGACAGGCACAGTGAATGGCTCACATCTATAATCCCAGCACTTTGGGAGACTGAGGCAAGAGGATTGCCTGAGCCCGCTGGTTCGAGAACAGCCCAGGCAACTTGGCGAGACCTCATCTCTACAATAAAATTAAAAAAAAAAAAAAAATAGCCGGGTGTGGTAGTGCACGTCTGTAGTTTCAGGTACTTGGAAGGCTGAGGCAGAAGGGTTGCCTGAGCCCAGCAGGTCAACGCTGGGGTGGCCGGGAGTGTGCTACTGCACTCCAGCCTGGGCGATGGAGTGAGACTCCAACTCAAAAAAAAAAAAAAAGAGAGAGAGAGATAAGCATGCATTATGCACATATTTGCTTTATAGATGGGGAGACAGAGGCAGGGAAATGATAAGACTTGCTCTAGGTCATAAAGTCAGGGATGATATTGAAACTATTTCCTTGTGTCCTTAGGCTGTCTGGCTAATGCTTGAAAACTGAAGACAAAAAGTGCCTTTCACTAGAAGGACTAATTTTTTTTTTGTTTTTTGTTTTTGTTTTTGTTTTTGAGGGGGTTGGAGTCTCACTCTGTCGCCCAGACTGGAGTGCAGTGGCACGCTCCCAGTCACCGCAGCCTTGACCTGCTGGGCTCTGGCGATCCTTCCACCTCAGCCTTCCAAGTAGCCGGAATTACAGGCGCACGCTACCACGCCCAGCTAATTTTTGATTTATTGTAGAGATGAGGTCTCACCAAGTTCCCCGGGTGGATCTTTTTTTAACTTTTTAATTGAAGTATATGGACTGGCATAGATTGTTTATTTGCAGATTTTCAAGGGTTTGCTCAATAGAGAAGCCTAGAAATCTGTTAGAAGTAGGGCTGACGATCTTTGAGATATTACTAACTTTCCATCCCTTCTGAAGCACCACGGAGGAAAATGAATTTTTAAGGGGCTTGTATTCTTCATTTCAGTTATTTCAGAGAAGCCTCACTAAAACATAGGTGAGGTTGTCATCCAGCCATATTTAAGGGAAATGCATGTTACCTTCCATACTCCTAAGCCAAGATGTAGGTAACAGGTCTGGGTTCCTGTTCATTCTTTTTTTTTTTTTTAAGAGGTGGGGTCTCAGCGGGACTCGGTGGCTCAGCCTGTAATCCCGTGCCTTTGGGAGGCTGAGGTGAGTGGATTGCCTGAGCCCGCGGGTTCGAGACCCGCCTGGGCAGCGAGACCTCATCTCTACAATAAATCAAAAAACCAGCCGGGCGTGGTAGTGCATGCCTGTAGTTCCAGCTACTTGGAAGGCTGAGGCGGAAGGATCGCTGGAGCCCAGCAGGTCGAAGCTGCGGTGGTCGGGAGCGGCCACTGCACTCCAGTCTGGGCGACAGAGTGAGACTCCAACTCAAAAAATAAAAATAAAAAAGGAGATCGAGTCTCACTATGTTGCCTAGGCTCTCTCAAACTCCTGAGCTCCAACAATCCTCCCACCTCAGCCTCCCAAAGTGCTGGAAGTACAGGCATGAGTCACAGTACCTGGTCTCAGTTCATTCTTGACTCGCTACATTGGAATCTCCTGGGTCATGGGACCAGAAATGGGGCCAAGTAAGGTTCTCCCTTTTCTCTTCAGCAGGGTCACAATTATTGCGGCCATGAAGTTTGTAGCATTGATGCTTTTGTTTTTTCTTTTCTGCGATGTTATAAAAGAAAGTTGCCTCTAGTCTTGGGTTCATAAAGTTTCTCTGTGGGGTACACATCTACACATCTTGTACATAATAAAAAGACAACAGACTGGGCAAAACATTCTTTCTTGGTCAATTGATTAGTTGGCTCAGTAACAATTGAGATATGCTTTGGGCAGAGCCTAGTACTGAGAGTACTGGGCTTGGTGGCTCACGCCTATAATCCCAGCACTTGGAAGGCCAAGGTGGGAGGATTGCTTGAGTTCAGGAGTTTGAGATCAGCTTGGGCAACATAGGGCTCAGGCAATCCACTCACCTCAGCCTCCCAAAGAGTGGGATTACAGGGTAAGCCACCGAGCCCGGCTGCAAGACCTCATTTCTTTCTTTCTTTTTTTTTGGAGTTGGAGTCTCACTCTGTTGCCTACGCTGGAGTGCAGTGGCATGCTCACGGCCACTGCAGCCTCAACCTGCTGGGCTCAGACTATCCTTCCGCCTCAGCTTTCCAAGCAGCTGGAACTACAGGTAAGTATTACCAGGCCCGGCTAATTTTTTGATTTATTGTAGATATGAGGTCTTGCCTAGTTGCCCAGGCTGGTCTCAAACCCCTGGACTCAGTCAATCCTCTCACCTTGGCCGCCCAAAGTGCTGGGATTACAGGCCTGAGCCACTATGCCAGGTCAAGACTTCATTTCTTTGAAAAAAAAAGTATATATATGAGGCACCCCAAAACCCTGGAATTACTTTTTGGAATGGGTCCCTTATAGTACAGGCTCCCCCAACTAGGTAAATGTGTGTAGGAGCCCCTTGGCATTTGTGTACCAGCTAGCTTTATTGTAAGAGGCTGTGTTCAGTTTCAGTGACTTTTTTGGGAGATTCTTTGAGTGCATTTGCCCATTTCATGATGGGTGATTTATGAATGCTCATCGCGCTGAGTATTCACAAGTTTTTGACCAAAACTGGCATGATCCTGGTGCCCCATCCTCCCTATTCGCCCGATCTGGTCCAAGCAACTTTTTTTCCCTCGGTTGAAAAAAGTCCTCAAAGGGAAACAGTTTGTTGGGTTTTTTTTTTTTTTTTTTTGAGTTGAAGTCTCACTCTGTCATCCAGACTGGAGAGCAGTGGCCGCTCCCGGCCACCGCAGCCTCGACCTGCTGGGCTCCAGCCTCGACCTGCTGGGCTCCAGTGATCCTTCCGCCTCAGCCTTCCAAGTAGCTACGCCCGGCTAATTTTTTAAATTTACTGTAGAGATGAGGTCTCGCCAAGTTGCCCAGGTGGGTCTCAAACCCTTAGGCTCAGGCAATCCACTCACCTCGGCCTCCCAAAGTGCTGGGATTACAGACTGAGCCACCGAGCCTGGCCTTGTTTGTTTTTTTTTGAGTTGGAGTCTCACTCCCTAGCCCAGACTGGAGTGCAGTGGTACACTCAAGGACACCCCAGCGTCAACCGACCCAGCTCTGTCGATCCTTCCGCCTCTGCCTTCCAAGTAGCTGGAACTACAGGCGTGCACCATCACGCCCAGCTAATTTTTTGATTTATTATAGAGACTGAGGTCTTGCCAAGTTCCCCGGGGTGGTCTTAACCCGTGGGCTCAGGCAATACACTTGCCTCAGTCTCCCAAAGTGCTGGGATTACAGGCTGAGCCACCAAGCTTGGCCAGGAAAACATTTTGTCAGTGTGGAGGAGGTGAAACCAAAAAGGCATGAGTTGAGAAACTGTTTTGAGCAGTGGAAAAGGCATCTCGATAGGTGTATTGCATCAAACGGGGAGTACTTTGAAGGTGACTGAAGTTTAAACATGTATGAATAAATACACAATTTTTTAATAAATAAATTGCTTTTTGTCCTCTCCCTTGTATATATATATAAAGACTTAGAAAGCAAGTTCTTGTAGTAGTATATCTTGCAAATATATACTTTAAAACAAATTAAAAACATAACTACTGAAGACCAGAACAAGTACAATTAAGTTAGTAAAAGCCAGTACTTGTCAGCTTATGAGAAAGGGGTGGAGTTAGTCAATGAGGACTTTCCGGAAAAGGTGAGTTTTGAAGGAAGGGAGGGACATGGGTTTGCCAAAAAGGTTGAGAAGTTCATTCCAGCAATAATGCCTGAGCAATGGTAGTGAAGAGAGAATGAGCAAGCTGCTAGGGCCAAACATTACACAGGTTAGCTTGTCAAGACTGGAAAAATTTATGTTAAAGAGTAAGAAAAAACAAGTCTGGGAAAATGATAAGCATAGTTCATGAAGCACCTTAGATAGCTAGGAATCATATGTGCTTTAATGGACATAATGAAAATAAAGAACATTTTGAGAAGCTGAGATGCAGATTGATTAGACTAAAATAAAACTGGGATGTTAGAAAAATAGGAGAGCGGCTACAAAATTTTCCAGGAGAGAAAAAAAATGCCTGAGTCCCATACACAGTGGATCTCAAAGTCAGTATGAAAAAAATGAGTGAAATATCTCATTAATATTTTTATATTGATTACATGTTTAAATGATAATATTTTGGATATGTTGGGTTAAATAAGATGTGTTAATTTCATCTGTTTCCTTTTTATTTTTTTGTGATGTGGCTACTAGAAAATTTAACACTACCTAGTGGCTCACAGTCTATTTCTATGGGACAGTGCTAGTCCAGTACAACATTCTGCTTTGAGTTTAGAAAATTAAGGGGTTCTACCGAGAAATTTCTACAAAGGAATATAGGGATTATAGATAAATCTCCTTGCCCTTGACTATATAATATATACCCATATGTATATAAATCATTATATATGTATCCATATATAAAAATCTCTTTTTTATATATCTCCATATATAAATCTCTTTATATATGTTTATATATAGATACGCATACATTTGTGAGATATCTAAAGAACTGAGGGAGCCACAGCTGAGTCCACAATTGCTGAAAGATCTTTTAGTTTAAAAAGGTGGAAACAAAGATGAAAAATGGGGAAAAGCCGGGCTCGGTGGCTCAGCCTGTAATCCCTCGCCTTTGGGAGGCCGAGGTGAGTGGATTGCCTGAGCCCACAGGTTCAAGACCCGCCTGGGCAAGCGAGACTTCATCTCTACAATAAATAAATAAAAAAATTAGCTGGGCGTGGTAGCGTGCG
>NW_007232343.1:0-8762 GCF_000164805.1 Carlito syrichta
TGAGGAATGAAATGGAATGGCGAATAATTGAAAAGAATGGAATGGAGAGGAATGGAATGGAATAGCGAGGAAGGGAATGGAAAGGAATGGATTGGTATTAACAGGAATGGTATGGAATGAAGAGGAATGGAATGCAGAGGAATTCAAAGCAATGGAATGGAGAGGAATTGAACATAATGGAATGGAATGGAGAGGAATGGAATGCAGTGGAATGGAGTGGTGTGTAGTGAAATGGAATGGAGAGGAATGGAGTGGAATGGAGACGAATGGAAAGGAATGAAATGGTGAGGAATGGAAAGGAGCGTAATCGAATGGAATGGAATGGAGACGAATGGAATGGAATGGCGAGGAATGGAATGGAGAGGAACTCAATGGAGTGGAATGTAATGGAGAGGAATAGAATTTCAACGGAATGATTTGGAATGGAGAGGAATGCAATGGAATGGAACGGAGAGGAATGGAATATAGGGGAATGGAATGCAATGGGATGTAATAGAGTTGACAGAAATAAAATAGAGAGGAATGGCTTGGAATGGAAAGGAATGGAATGGGATGGAATGGCGAGGCATGGATGGGAAATTAATGGAATGGATTGGATGGGGAATGGAAAGGAATAGAGAGGAATGGAATGGAATGTAGAGGAATGGAATTAAATGAAATGAACAGGAATGGAATAGAGAGGAATTGAATTCAAAGGAATAGAGAGGAATGCTTAGAATGGAATATAATGGAATGGAATGGAGAGGAATGCTATGGAATGGAGTGGAGTGGAATGGAATGCAGTGGATTGGAATGGAGAGGAATTGAATGGAATGGAGAGTAATAAAATGGAGAGGAATGGAATGGACAAAAAATGAATGGAAAGAGGAATGGAATGGAATGGAACAGAATGCAGAGCAATGGAATGGAGAGGACTGGAACAGAATGGAAAAGAATGGAATGGAATAGAGAGGAATGTAATGGAGTGTTTAGGATTGGAATGAAATTGAGTGGAATGAAACGGAGAGGAATGGAATAGAAAGGAGAGGAATGGAATGGAGTGAAAAAGAATGTAATGGAGAGGAATGGAATGAAATGGAGTGGAATGGAATGGAGTGGAATGGAAAGGAATGAATGGAATGGAGAGATATGCAATGGACTGAAGAAAAAGTGGAATGAAGAGAAATGCAATGGTATGGAGAGGAATGGAATGGAATGGCGAGGAATGGAATGAAACAGATTGGAGAAACATGGAATGGAATGGAATGTAAATGAATGGAGAGAAGTGGAGTGGAAAGGAATGGAATCGAATGGAGTGAAATGGAACGAAATAAAAAGGTGTGGAATGGAGTGGAGTAGAGAGGAATAGAATGGAAAGGAATGGAATGAAATTGAGTGGAACGGAATGGAGTGTAAAGGAATGGTCTGAAATGGAATTGAATGGAATGGAAAGGAATGGAGAGGAATGGATTGCAGATGAAGAAGAAAAGAAGGGGAAGGAGTGAAATGGAATCGAGTGGAATGTAATTGAATGAAATGGAATGGAGAATAATGAAATGAATGGAATGGAATAGAATGTAATGGATGGAATGGAATGTCGAGTTATGAAATGGTTGGAAAGGAATGCAATAGAAAGGAATGATGTGGAATGCAATGGAGAGGAATGCAATGGAATGGAATGGAGAGAAATGGTATGGTCTGAAAGGAAAGGAATGGAGAGAAGAGTGATGGAATGAAAAGGAGAGGAAAGGAATGGAAAGGAGAGGAATGGAATGGCATGGAATGGAGAGAATTGTAATGGAATTGATAGGATTGGAATGGAGAGAAATGGAACAGAATGGAGAGGAATAGAATGGAATGGAATGGAATGGATTGGAATGGAATGAAGTTGAGTGGAATGGAATCGATGGAATGGAGACGAATGGAGAGGAATGGAATGGAGAGGAATTGAAAGGAATGGAATGAAATGTAATGGAATAAAATGGAATGGAATGGGGATGAATGGAATGGAGAGGAATGGAATGGAATTGAGTGGTATGAAATGAAATACAATGAAGAGGAATGTAAAGGAATGGAATGGATAGGATTGGAATGTAGAGAAAAGGAAGGGAATTGAATGGAATCAAATAAAGTGAATTGGAATGGAATGCAGTGGAATGGAATGGAGTCGAATGGAATGGAGAGGAATGGAACGGAGAGGAATTTAATGTAGAGGAATTGAACGGAATGGAATGGAATAGAGTGGACTGGAATGGAATGAGGAATTGATTGGAATGGAACTGCGAGTGATTGAATGGAACAGAAAGGACAGTAAGCCAATGGTATACAGTGGTTGGAATGGAGTGGAATGGAAAGGAATAGAGAGGAACGAAATGGAGTGGAGAGGAATTGAATGGAGACTAATGGAATGGAATGGAATGGAGAGGAATGGAGAAGAATGAAATGGAGTGGAATGGAATGGAGAAACTTCGAGAGGAATGGAATGGAGAGGAATGGGATGGAAAGGAATCTGATGAACTGTAATGGAATGGTGCGGAAAGGAATGGAGTGGAATGGAATGGAATGGAGTGGAATGGAATGGAGAGGAATGGATTGGAATGGAACGGAAAGGAATTTAATGGAGAGGAATTGAACGGAATGGAATGGAATAGAGTGGACTGGAATGGAATGAGGAATTGATTGGTGGAACTGCAAGAAATGGAATGAACGGAAAGGACAGGAATGTAATGGAATACAGTGGTTGGAATGGAAAGGAATGGAAAGGAATACAGAGGAATGGAATGGAATGGAATGGAATGGAGAGGAATTGAATGGAGACTAATGGAATGGAATGAAATGAAGAGGAATGAAGATGATTTAAATGGAATGGATTGGAATGGAATGGAGAAAATTCGAGAGGAATGGAATGGAGAGGAATGGGATGGAAAGGAATCGAATGGACTGGAATGGAATGGAGAGGAAAGGAATGGAGAGGAATGGAATGTTATGGAGTGGAATGGAATGGAGAGGAATGGAATGGATCGGAGAGGAATTTAATGTAGAGGAATTGAACGGAAAGGAATGGAAGAGAGTGGACTGGAATGGAAAGAAAAATTGATTGGAATGTAACTACGAGAGATGAAATGGAATGGAATGGACAGGAACGTAATGGAATACAGTGGTTGGAATGAAGAGGAATGGAAATGAATAGAGAGGAATGGAATGGAATGGAAAGAAATGGAGAGGAATTGGAGACTAATGAAATGGAATGGAATGGAGAATAACAGAGATGAATGAAATGGAATGGAATGGAGTGAAATGGAATGGAGAAATTTCGAGAGGAATGGAATGGAGAGGAATGGTACGGAATGGACAAGAATTTAATTTAAAGTAGTGGAATGGAATGGAATGAAGTAGAATGGAATCGAATGCAGTGTAATAGATGAAGAATGGAATGGAATTTACAAGACAGGATTGGAATAGAGTGGAATGGAATGTAACTGAGAGGAATGGAGGAAAATGGAGTGTATGGAATGGAGAGGAGTGGAATTGAATGTAATGGAGTGGAATGTAATGGAATGGATGGAATGAAGTGGAATGGAATGGAAAGGGGAAGGGAATGGAATGGAGAGGTAAGAAAAGGAATGGAATACAAGGGAGAGGAATTTAATGTCGAGGAATTGAACGGAATAGAATGGAATAGAGTGGACTGGAATGGAATGAGGAATTATTGGTGGAACTGCGAGAAATGGAATGAAACGGAAAGGACAGGAACGTAATGGAATACAGTGGTTGGAATGGAGAGGAATGGAAAGGAACAGAGAGGAATGATATGGAACGGAATGGAAAGGAATGGAATGGGATGGAATGGAATGCAATGGTATGGAATGGAGAGGATTGAATGGAGACTAATGAAATGGAATGGAATGCAATGGAATGAAGAGGAATGGAATGGAATGGAATGGAGAGGAATGGAATTGAATTGAATGGAGAGGAATGGAATGCATTGAAATGGAATGGAATGAAGATGAATGGAATGGATAGGAATGGAATCGAATGAAGTGATTTGCAATCGAATGGAGAGTATTGGAATTGGATGGAATGGAGTGGAATGGAATATAATGGATTGGAATGGAATGGAGAGGAAAAGAATGGAGAGGAATGGAATGGAATGGAGTGGAACGTATGGAGTGGAGAGGAATGAAATGGAATAGAGTGAAATGGAATGGAATGGAGAGGAAAGGAATTGAATGGAATGGAGAGCAATGGAATGGAGAGGAAAGGAATTGAATGGAATGGAGAGCAATGGAATGGATAGGAATGGAATGGAATGGGGAATAATGGAATGGAGAAGAATTGAGAGGAATGAAATGCAATGGAATGGTATAGAATCGAGTGGAATTGAATGGAATGGAGAGGAATGGAATGGAATGGCATGGAATGGACTGGAACATAGAGGAATGGAGAGGCATGGAATGGAGAGGAATGTAGGTAACAGAGTGGAATGTAATAGAGAGGAATGGAATGGAGAGGAGTATAATGGAGAGGAATGGAATGGAATGCTATAGAATGGAAAGGAAAGGTGAGGAATGGAATGAGAGAATTGGAATTATATGGAGTCTATTGTAATGGTATGGAACGGAATGGAAGGGAATGGAGTGCAATGGAATGGAATGGAGACGAATGGAGTGGAATGAGATGGTGAGGAATGGAATGGATCATAATTGAATGGAATGGAATAGAGACAAATGGAATGGAAAGGTGAGGAATGGAATGGTGAAGAACGTGATGGAGTGGAATGTAATGGAGAGGAATGGAATTCCAACAAAATGTATTTGAATGGAGAGGAATGGAATGGAATGGAACGGACAGGAATGAAATGAAAGAATGGAATGCAATGGAATGCAATAGTGTGGAAAGAAATAAAATAGAGAGGAATAGAATGGGATGGAATGGAGAGGCATGGAATTGAAAAGAATCGAATGGAATGGATGGGGGATGGAAAGGAATGCAACGGAATGGAGTGGAATGGAAGGGAGAGGATTGGAATAGAATGGAAAAGAATGGAATTGAATAGAAAGGAATGTAATGGAGTGTTTAGGAATGGAATGGAATGGAGTGGAATGAAACGGATAGGAATGGAAAAGAAAGGAGAGGAATGGAATGGAGTGGAAAGGAATGTAATGGAGAGGAATGGAATGGAATGAAATGGAGGGGAATGGAATGGAGTGGAATGGAATGGAGAGATATGCAATGGAATGAAGAGAAATCGATTGGAATGAAGAGAAATTGAATGGTATGGAGAGGAATAGAATGGAATGAAACAAATTGGGAAACATGGAATGTAATAGAATGGAAATGGATGGAGAGAAATTGAGTGAATAGGATTGGAATCAAATGGAGTGAAATGGAATGGAAAAAAGGGTGTGGAATTGAGTGGAGTGGAGAGGAATAGAATGGAGAGAAAAGGAAAGGAATTGAGTGGAATGGAATGGAGAGTAATGGAATGGTCTGACGTGGAATGGAATGGAATGGAAAGGAAAGGAGAGGAATGGATTGCAGATGATGAAGAAAGGAAGGGAAAGGAGTAAAATGGAATCGAATGGAATGTAATTGAATGAAATGGAAGGGAGAAAAATGAAATGGAATGGAATGCATTAGAATATATTGTATGGAATGGAATGTAGAGTAATGAAATAAAATGGAAAGGAATGCAGTAGAAAGGAATGGTGTGGAATGCAAAGGAGAGGAATTCAATAGAATGGAATGGAGCGAAATGGAATGGTCAGAGAGGAATGGAATGGATAGAAGAGTGATGGAAGGGAAAGGAGAGCAATGGAGTGGAATGGAGAGGAATGGAATGGCATGGAATGGAGAGAATTGTAATGGAATTGAATGGATTGGAATGGAGAGGAATGGATTGGAGTGAATCGGAAAGGAATGAAATGTTGATAATGGAAAGGAATAGAGTGGAATGGAATTGAATGTGAGGAATGAAATGGAATGGCGAATAATTGAAAAGAATGGAATGGAGAGGAATGGAATGGAATAGCGAGGAAGGGAATGGAAAGGAATGGATTGGTATTAACAGGAATGGTATGGAATGAAGAGGAATGGAATGCAGAGGAATTCAAAGCAATGGAATGGAGAGGAATTGAACATAATGGAATGGAATGGAGAGGAATGGAATGCAGTGGAATGGAATGGTATGTAGTGAAATGGAATGGACAGGAATGGAATGTAAAGGAATAGAGAGGAATGAATAGCGAGGAATGAATGGAATGGAGAGAAATGGAATGGAATGATTAGAAATGGATTGTTATGGAGAGAAAGGGAATGTAATGGAGAGGAAGGAATACCATGGAATGGAGTGGAATAGTAATGAATGGAATAGAGAGGAATGGACAGGAATGGAAAGGAATGGAATGGAATGGAAAGAAATGGAAAGAAGAATAATGGAACGGAGAGGAATGGAATGGATTGAACAGAAATTGAAAGAAATGCAGAGGTGTGGAATGTAATGAAGAGGAATGGTATGGAATGGAGTGGAATGGAATGGAATGGACAGATATGGAATGGAATAGAGTGGAATGGAATGGAGAGGAAAGGAATGGAATGGAGTGGAATAGAATGGAATGGAGTGGAATGGAATGACGATGATTGGAATGGTTAGAATGGAGAGGAAAGGAATGGAGAGGAATTGAGAGGAATGGGATGGAATAGAATGAAATAAAATGGAATGGAATGGTGAGGAATGGAATGAAGAGGAATGGAATGGAATGGAGTGGTATGAAATGAAATACAAATAAGAGGAATGTAAAGGAATGGAATGGATAGGGTTGGAATGGAGAGGAATGGAAGGGAATGGAACGTATTCGAATGAAGTGAATTGGAATGAAATGGAGAGTTATGGAATTGAATGGAATGGAGAGTAATGGAATGGAAAGGAATCGAATGGACTGTAATGTAATGCAGAGGAAAGGAATGGAGAGGAATGGAATGGAATGGAGTGGAATGGAATGGAGAAGAATGGAATGGAATGGAATAGAGAGGACTGGAATGGAATGAGGAATTGATTGGAATGGAATTGCGAGAGATGGAATGGAATGGATTGGACAGGAACTTAACGGAATACCTTGGTTGGAATGGAGAGGAATGGAAAGGAATAGAGAGGAATGGAATGGAATGGAGAGGAATTGAATGGAGACTAATGGAATGGTATGGAATGGAGAGGAATGGAGATGAATGAAATGGAGTGGAATGGAATGGAGAAAATTCGAAGGAATGGAAGGGAGAGGAATGGGATGGGAAAAAATTGAATGGGCTGGATTGCAATGGAGAGGAAAGGAATGGAGTGGAATGGAATATAATGGAGTGGAATGGAATGGAGAGGAATGGAATGGAATGGATCGGAGAGGAATTTAGTGTACAGGAATTGAACAGAATGGAATGGAATAGAGTGGACTGGAATGGAATGATGAATTGATTCCAATGGAACTGCAAGAGATTGAACGTTTTGGAATGGACAGGAACGTAATGGAATACAGTGGTTGGAATGGAGAGTAATGGAAAGGAAATGAGAGTAATGGAATGGAAAGTAATGGAATGGAGAGGAATTGAATGGAGACTATTGGAATGGAATGGAATGGAATGGAGAGGAATGGAGATGAATGAAATGGAATGGAATGAAGTGGAATGGAATAGTAAATTCGAGAGGAATGGAAACGCGGGGAATGGTATGGAACGGACAAGAATTTAATGTAAAGTAGCAGAATTGAATGGAATGGAATTGAGTAGAACGGAATGGAATGCAGTCGAATGGATGGAGAGGAATTGAATGGAATTTACAAGACTGGAATGGAATGGAGAGGATTGGAATGAAATTGAGAGGAATGGAATAAAATGGAGTGTAATGGAATGGATTGGAGTGGAATGAAATGGAATGGAGTGGAAGGTTATGGAATGGAACGGAATGGAGTGGAATGGAATGGAATGGAATGGGGGAAGGGAATGGAATGGAGAGGTAAGAATAGGAATGAAATGGAAGGGAGAGGAAATTAATGTAGAGGAATTGAACGGAATGGAATGGAATAGAGTGGACTGGAATGAAATGAGGATTTGATTGGAGTAGAAATGCAAGAGATGGAATGGAATGAAGAATTCATTGGAATAGAAATACGAGAGAGGAATGTAATGGAATACAATGGTTGGAATGTAGAGGAATGGAAAGAATAGAGAGGAATGGTATGGAATGGAATGAAAAGGAATGGAATGGAATGGAATGGAGTGGATTGAGTGGAGACTAATGGAATGAAATGGAATGAGGGGGAATGGAATGGAATGGAGAGGAATGGAATTGAATGGAATGGAGATGAATGGAATGGATAGGAATTTAATGTAGAGGAATTGAACGGAATGGAAACCAATAGAGTGGACGGGAATGGAATGAGGAATTGATTGGAATAGAAATGCGAGAGATGTAATGGAATGAGGAATTGATTGGAATAGAAATGCGAGAGAGGTACGTAATGGAATACCAAGTTTGGAATGGAGAGGAATGGAAAGGAACAGAGAGGAATGGTATGGAATGGAATGGAAAGGAATGGAATGGAATGGAAAGAAATGGCGAGGATTGAATGGAGACTAATGGAGTGGAATGGAAGGCAATGGAATAGAATGAAATGAAGAGGAATGGAATGGAAAGAAATGGAGGGGAATGGAATTGAATGGAATGGAGAGGAATGGAATGCATTGAAATTGAATGGAATGGAGATGGATGGAATGGATAGGAATGGAGTTGAATG
>NW_007232343.1:9433-11725 GCF_000164805.1 Carlito syrichta
AATGTAAAGGAATGGAATGGAATGCAAAGAAATGGAAAGGAGAATAATGGAATGGAGAGGAATGGAATGGAATGAAAAGAAATGGAACGGAATGGAGAAGAATGGAATGTAATGGCGAGGAATGGTATGGAATGGAGCGGAATGGAATGGCGAGGAATGGAATGAAATAAAAACGTGTGGAATGGAGTGGAGTGGAGAGGAATAGAATGGAGAGGAATGGAATGGAATGGAGTGGAATGGAATGAAATGCAATGAAGAGGAATGTAAAGGAATGGAATGGATAGGATTGAAATGGAGAGGAATGGAGGGGAATGGAATGGAATCGAATGAAGTGAATTGAAATGGAATGGACAGTTTTGGAATTGAATGGAAGGGAGAGGAATGGAATGGAAAGGAATCAAATGAACTGGAATAGAATGGAGAGGAAAGGACTGGAGAGGAATGGAATGGAATGGAGTGGAATGGATGGTGAGGAATGGAATGAAACAGATTGGAAAATATGGAATGGAATATAATGGAAATGGAAGGAGAGAAATGGAATGGATAGGAAAGGAATCGAATGGAGTGAAATGGAATGGAAAAAAAGTTGTGGAATTGAGTGGAGTGGAGAGGATTAGAATGGAGAGGAAAGGAATGGAATTGAGTGGAATGGAATAGATTGTAATGGAATGGTCTGGCATGGAATTGAATGGAATGGAAAGGAATGGAGAAGAATGGATTGCAGATGGTGAAGAAAGGAAGGGAAAGGAGTGAAATGGAATCGAATGGAATGTAATTGAAGGAAAAGGAATGGAGAACAATGAAATGGAATGAAATGAAATGGAATAGAATGTAATGGATGAAATGGAATGTCGAGTAATGAAATGGAATGGAAAGGAATGCAATAGAAAGGAATGGTGTAGAATGCAATGGAGAGGAATGCAATGGAATGGATTGGAGAGAAATGAAATGGTCAGAAAGGAATGGAATGGTGAGAAGAGGGATGGAATGGAAAGGAGAGGAATGGAATGGAATGGAGAGGAATGGAATGGCATGGAATGGAGAGAATTGTAATGGAATTTAATGGATTGGAATGGAGTGGAATGGATTGGAGTGGAATGTAGAGGAATGAAATGTTGATATAGGAATGGAATGAACTGGAATAGAGTTGAATAAAATGTAATGGAGAGGAATGGAACGGAATAGAGTTAAGAGGAATGGAAAGAATGGAATGGAATGGCATTGAGAGAAGAGAAATAGAATGGAAAGTAGAGGAATGGAATGGAATGGAGAGGAATGGAATGGAATGGAATGGAGCGGAATGGCTTGGAGTGGAAAGGAAAGGAATGAAATGTTGATAATGGAATGGAATACAGTGGAATGAAATTGAATGGGGAGGAATGGAATGGAATGGCGAGGAATGGAATGGAATGGAGAGGTATGGAATGGAATAGAGAGAAAGAAAATGGAAAGGAATAGATAAGTATTGACAAGAATGGTATAGAATGGAGAGGAATGGAATGGAATGGAGAGGAATTCAAAGCAATGGAATGGAGAGGAATTGAACATAATTTAATGGAATGGAGAGGAATGGAATGCAGTGGAATGGAATGGTATGTAGTGAAATGGAAAGGAGAGGAATTAAATGTAAAGGAATGGAGAGGAATGAATGGCAAGGAATGGAATGGAATGGAGAGCAATGGAAGGGAATGGTTAGAAATGGATTGGTATGGAGAGAAAGGGAATGTAATGGAGAGGAATGGAATGGAATGCAATGGAATGAACAGGAATAGTAAGGAATGAAATAGAGAGGAATGGACAGGAATAGGAAGGAATGGAATGGAATGTAAAGGAGAATAATGGAATGGAGAGGAATGAAATGGAATGAAAAGAAATGGAAAGAAATGCAGTGTAATGGAATGGAATGGAGAGGAATTGTATGGAATGCAGTGGAATGGAATGGAATGGACAGAAATGGAATGGATTAGAGAAGAATGGAATGGAATGAAGAGGAATGGAATGGAATGGAGTGGTATGAAATGAAATGCAATGAAGTGGAATGTAAAGGAATGGAATGGATAGGATTTGAATGGAAGGGAATGGAATGGAATGGAATGAAGTGAATTGGAATGGAATGGAAAGTTTTGGAATTGAATGGAAGGGAGAGGAATGGAATGGAAAGGAATCGAATGGACTGGAATGGAATGGAGGGGAAAGGAATGGAGACGAATGGAATGAAATGGAGTGGAATGCAATGGAGAGGAATGGAATGGAATGGAACGGAGAGGAATTTAATGTAGAGGAATTGAACGG
>NW_007232343.1:11997-20054 GCF_000164805.1 Carlito syrichta
TGGAATGCATTGAAATGGAATGGAATGGAGATGAATGGAATGAATAGGAATGGAATCAAATGAAGTGAATTGCAATCGAATGGAGAGTATTGGAATTGGATGGAATGGAGTGAATGGAATATAATGGATTGGAATGGAATGGAGAGGAAAAGAATGGAGAGGAATGGAATGGAGTGGAATGTATGGAGTGGAGAGGAATGGAAAGGAATAGAGTGAAATGGAATGGAATGGAGAGGAACGGAATTGAATGGAACGGAGAGCAATGGAATTGAAATATATGTAATGGAATGGAGAGGAATGGAATGGATAGGAATGGAATGGAATGGAGAGTAATGGAATGAAGAAGAATTGAGAGGAATGAAATGCAATGAAATGGAATAGAATGGAGTGGAATTGAATGGAATGGAGAGAAATGGAATGGAATGGCATGGAATGGACTGGAACATAGAGGAATGGGGAGGCATGGAATGGAGAGGAATGTAGGTAAAGAAGTGTAAGGGAATGGAATGTAATAGAGAGGAATGGAATGGAGAGGATTAGAATGGAGAGGAATTGAATGCAATGCAATAGAATGTAATGGAAAGGAAAGGCGAGGAATGGAATGAGAGGATTGGAATGAAATGGAGTCTATTGGAATGGAATGAAAGCGAGTGGAGTGTAATGGAATGTAATGGAGACGAATGGAATGGAAAGAAATGGTGAGGAAAGAATGGAACGTAATCGAATGGAATGGAATAGAGACGAATGGAATGGAATGGAGAGGAATGGAATGGAGAGGAACGCAATGGAGCGGAATGTAATGGAGAGGAATGGATTTTCAATGGAATGAATTGGAATGGAGAGGAATGGTATGGAATGGAAGAGAGAGGAATGAAATGTAGAGGAATGGAATGCAATGGAATGTAATAGAGTTGAAAGAAATAAAATAGAGAGGAAAGGCTTGGAATGGAGAGGAAAGAAATAGGATGGAATGGAAAGACATGGAATGGAAAAGAATGGAATGGATAGGATGGGGAATGGAAAGTAATGGAGAGGAATGGAATGGAATTGTATGCAGTGGAATGTAATAGAGTGGAAAGAGATAAAATAGGGAGGAATGGCTTGGAATGGAGAGGAATGGAATGGAATGGAGAGGCATAGAATGGAAAAGAATGGAATGGATTGGATGGGGAATGGGAAGAATGGAGAGGAATGGAATTAAATGGAATGGACAGGAATGGAATGAAGTGTAATTGAATTCAAAGTAATGGAGAGGAATGGTTTAGTATGGAATATAATGGAATGGAATGGAGAGGAATGCAATAGAATGTAGTGGAGTGGAATGGATTGCTGTGGAATGGAATGGAGAGGAATTGAATTGAATTTAGAGTAATAGAATGGAGAGGAATGGAATGGACAAGAAACGAATGGAATTGACAAGAAATGAATGGAATGCAATGGAATGGAGAGGTATGGAATGGAGAGGATTGGAACAGAATGGAAAATAATGGAATAGAATAGAGAGGAATGTAATGGAGTGTTTAGGAATGGAATGGAAAGGAGTGGAGTGAAACGGAGAGGAATGGAATAGAAAGGAGTGGAATGGAATAAGTGGAAAGGAATGTAATGGAGAGGAATGGAATGCAATGAAATGGAGGGGAATGGAATGGAGTGGAATGGAAAGGAATGGAATGGAATGGAGAGATATGCAATGGAATAAAGAGAAAGGGCTTGGAATGAAGATAAATGGAGTGATATGGAGAGGAATGGAATTGAATGGTGAGGAATGGAATGAAACAGATTGGAGAAACATGGAATGGAATGAAATGGAATGGAAATGAAGGAGAGAAATGGAATGTAAAGGAATGGGTTCGAATGGAGTGAAATGGAATGGAATAAAAACGTGTGGAATGGAGTGGAGTGGAGAGGAATAAAATGGAGAGGAATGGAATGGAATTGAGTGGAATGGAATGGAGTGTAATGGAGAGGAATGGAAGGGAATTGGAATGGAATGGAAAGGAATGGAGAGGAATGGAAGGTGAAGAAAGGAAGGGAAAAGAGTGAAATGGAATCGAATGGAATGCAGTTGAATGAAATGGGATGGAGAACAATGAAATGGAATGGAATGGAATGGAATGGAATGGAAGGGAATAGAATGTAATGGATGAAATGGAATGTTGAGTAATGAAATGGAATGGAAAGGAATGAAATAGAAAGGAATGGTGTGGAATTCAATGGAGAGTAATGCAATGGAATGGAATGGAGAGAAATGGAATGGTCCGAGAGGAATGGAATGGAGAGCAGAGGGATGGAATGGAAAGGAGAGGAATGGAATGGCTTGGAATAGAGAGAATTGTAATGGAATTGAATGGATTGGAATACAGAGGAATGGATTGGAGTGGAACGTAGAGGAATGGAATGTTGATAATGGAATGGAATGGATTGGAATAGAGTGGAATGAAATGTAATGGAGAGGAATGGAATGGAATGGAATTAAGAGGAATGGAAAAAACGGAATGGAATGGCATTGTGAGAAGAGAAAAGGAATAGAATGTAGAGGAATGGAATGGAATGGGATGGAGAGGAATGAAATGGAATTGAATGGATTGGAATGGAGAGGAATGGATTGGAGTGTAACAGAAAGGAATGAAATGTTGATAATGGAATGGAATAGAGTGTAAAGGAATTGAAGGGGGAGGAATGTAATGGAATGTCGAGGAATGGAATGGAACGGAATGGAGAGGAATGGAATGAAATAGAGAGGAAGAGAATGAAAAGGAATGGATAGCTATTGACAGGAATGGTATGGAATGGAGAGGAATGGAATGTGGTGGAATGGAGAGGAATTGAATGGAGAGGAATTCAAAGCAATGGAATGGAGAGGAATTGAACATAATGGAAAGGAATGAAGAGGAATGGAATGCAGTGGATTGGAATGGTATGTAGTGAAATGGAATGGAGAGGAATGGAATGTAAAGGAATGAAGAGGAATGAATGGAGAGGATTAGAATGGAATGGAGAGAAATGGAATGGAATGGTTTAATTGGATTGGTATGAAGAGGAAGGGAATGTAATGGAGAGGAATGGAATGCAATGGAATGGAGAGTAATAGTAAGGAATGAAATAGAGAAGAAAGGACTGGGATGGAAAGGAATGGAATGGAATGGAAAGAAACGGAAAGGAGAATAATGAAATGGAGGGAAATGGAATGGAATGAAAAGAAATGGAATGGAATGGAGAGGAATGGAATGGAATGGACAGAAATGGAATGGAATTTAGAGGAAAGGAATGGAATGGAGAGGAATGGAATGAAGTTGAGTGGAATGGAATGGATGGAATTGAGACAAATGGAGTTGAATGGAATGGAGAGGAATTGAGAGGAATGGAATGAAATGGAATGCAATAAAATGGAATGGAAAGGAAAGGAATGGAATGGAGAGGAATGGAGTGGTATGAAATGAAATGTAATGAAGAGGAATGTAAAGTAATGGAATGGATAGGATTGGAATGGAGAGGAATGGAAGGGAATGGAATGGAATTGAAGGAAGTTAATTGGAATGCAATGGAGAGTTTTGGGATTGAATGGAATGGAGAGGAATGGAATGGCAAGGAATCGAATGGACTGGAATGGAATGGAGAGGAAAGGAATGGAGAGGAATGGAATGGAATGGATTGGAGAGGAATGGAGATGAGTGAAATGGAATGGAATGGAGTGCAATGGAATGGAGAAATTTCGAGAGGAATGGAATCGAGAGGAATGGGATGGAAAGGAATCGAATGGAATGGAATGCAATGGAGAGGAAAGGAATGGAATGTATTGGAGTGGAATGGAATGGAGAGGAATGGAATGGAATGGATCAGAGAGGAATTTAATGTAGAGAAATTGAACGGAATGAAATGGAAAAGAGTGGACTGGAATGGAATGAGGAATTGATTGGAATGGAACTGAGAGAGACGGAATGTTATGGAATGGACAGGAATGTAATTGAATACAGTGGTTGGAATGAAGAGGAATGGAAAGGAATAGAGAGGAATGGAGTGAAATGGAATGGAATGGATTGTAATGGAGAGGAATTGAATGCAGACTAATGGAATGGAATGGAATGGAGAGGAATGGAGGTGAATTAAATGGAATGGAATGGAGTGGAATGGAATGGAGAAAATTCGAGAGAAATGGAAAGGAGAGGAATGGTACGGAATGGACAAGAATTTAATGTAAAGTAGCGGAATGGAATGGAATGGAGTAGAATGGAATGGAATGCAGTGGAATGGATGGAGAGGAATGGAATGGAATTTACAAGAAAGGAATGGAATGGAGAGTAATGGAATGGAATTGAGAGCAATGGAATAAAATGGAGTGTAATGGAATGGAGTGGAGTGGAATGGAATAAAATGGAGTGGAATGTTATGGAATGGAATGGAATGGAGTGGAATGGAATGGAATGGGGGAAGGGAATGGAATGGAGAGGTAAGAATAGGAATGGAATGGAAAGGAGAGGAATTTAATGTAGAGGAATTGAACGGAATTGAATGGAATAGAGTGAACTGGAATGGAATGAGGAATTGATTGGAATAGAAATGCGAGAGAGGAACGTAATGGAATACAATGGTTGGAATGGAGAGGAATGAAAAGAATAGAGAGGAATGGTATGGAATGGAATGGAAAGGAATGGAATGGAATGGCATGGAGAGGATTGAATGGAGACTAATGGAATGGAATGGAATGGAATGGAGAGGAATGGAATTGAATGGAATGGAGATGAATGGAATGGATAGGAATGGAATCGAATGAAGTGAATTGCAATCGAATGGTGAGTATTGGAATTGAATGGAATGAATAGGAATGGAGTAGAATGGAATCGAATGGATATGAATGGAATGCAATGTAAAGGAATGGATATGAATGGAATGGAATGGAGTTGAATGTATGGCGTGGAGAGGAATGGAATGGAATAGAGTGAAATGGAATGGAATGGAGAGGAATGGAATAGAAAGAAATGGAATGGAATGGAGAGGAATAGAATGGATAGGAATGGAGTGGAATGGGGAGTAAGGGAATGGAGAAGAATTGAGAGGAATGAAATGCAATGGAATGGAATAAAATGGAGTGGAATTGAATGGAATAAAGAGGAATAGAATGGAATGGCATGGAATGGACTGGAACATAGAGGAATGGAGAGGCATGGAATGGAGAGGAATGTTGGTAAAGGAGTGGAATGGAATGGAATGTAACACAGAGGAATGGAATGGAGAGGATTGGAATGGAATGCAATGCAATAGAATGGAATGGAACTGTACGGAATGGAATGAGAAGATTGGAATGAATTGGAATCTATTGGAATGGAATGGAACGGAATAGAAGGGAATGAGTGCAATGGAATGGAATGGAGACGAATGGAATGGATTGAAATGGTGAGGAATGGAATGGAGCGTAATTGAAAGGAATGGAATAGAGGCGAATGGAATGGAATGACGAGGAATGGAATGGAAAAGAACGCAATGAAGTGGAATGTAATGGTAGAGGAATGGAATTTCAACGGAATGAATGGGAATGGAGAGGAATGTAATTGAATGGAACAGAGAGGAATGGAATGTAGAGGAATGGAATGCAATGGAATGTAGTAGAATGGAAAGAAATAAAATAGAGTGGAATGGCATGGAATGGAGAGGAAAGGAATGGGATGAAATGGAGAGGCATGGAATGGAAAAGAATGGTTTGGAATGGATGGGGAATGGAAAGGAATGGAAAGGAATGGAATGGAATGGAGAGAAATGGAATGGAGAGGATTGGAATTGAATGGAAAAGAATGTAATGGAATAAACAGGAATGTAATGGAGTGTTTAGTAATGGCATGGGATGGAGTGGAATGAAACGGAGGGGAATAGAATAGAAAGGAGTGGAATGGAATGCAGTGGAAAGAAATGTAATGGAGAGGAATGGAATGGAATGAAATGGAGGGGAATGGAATGGAGTGGAATGGAAAGGAATGGAATGGAATGGGGAGATATGCAATGGAATGAGGAGAAAGGGATTGGAACGAAGAGAAATAGAATGGTATGGAGAGGAATGAAATGGAATGGCGAGGAATGGAATGAAACAGATTGGAGAAAATGGAATGGAATGGAATGGAAATGAATGGAGAGAAATGGAGTGGAAAGGAATGGAATCGAATGAAGTGAAATGCAATGGAATAAAAAGGTGTGGAATGGAGTGGAGTGGAGAGGAATAGAATGGAGAGAAATGAAATGGAAATGAGGGGAATGGAATGGAGAGTAATGGGATGGTCTGACATGGAATTGAATGGAATGGAAAGGAATGGATACTAATGGATTGCAGATGATGAAGAAAGGAAGGGAAAGGAGTGAAATGGAATCTAATGGGAAGTAATTGAATGAAATGGAATGGGGAACAATGAAATGGAATGGAATGAATGGAATAGAATGAAATGGATGGAATGGAATATAGAGAAATGAAAAGGAATGGAAAGGAATGCAATAGAAAGGAATGGTGTGGAATGCAATGGAGAGGAATACAATGGAATGGAATGGAGAGAAATGGAATGGTCGAAAAGGAATGGAATGGAGAGATGAGGGATGGAATGGAAAGGAGAGGAATGGAATGGAATGGAGAGGAATGGAATGGCATGGAATGGAGAGAATTGTAATGGAATTGAATGGATTGGAATGGAGAGAAGTGGATTGGAGTGGAACGTAGAGGAATGGAATGTTGATAATGGAATGGAATGGATTGGAATAGAGTGGAATGAAATGTAATGGAGAGGAATGGAATGGAATGGAATTAAGAGGAATGGAAAGAACGGAATGGAATGGCATTGAGAGAAGAGAAATAGAATGGAATGTAGAGAAATGGAAGGGAAAGTAGAAGAATGGAATGGAATGGAATGTAGAGGAATGGAATGGAGTAGAGAGGAAGGGAATGGATAGGTATTGACAGGAATGGTATGGAATGGAGAGGAATGGAATGAAATGGAATGGAGAGGAAAGGAATGGAGAGGAATTCAAAGCAGTGGAATGGAGAGGAATTGAACGTAATGGAATGGAATGAAGAGGAATGGAATGCAGTGGAATAGAATGGTATGTAGAGATATGGAATAGAGAGGAATGGAATGAAAAGGAATGGAGAGGAATGAATGGCGTGGAATTTAATGAAATGGAGAGAAATGGAATGGAATGGTTAGAAATGGATTGGTATGGTGTGGAATGGAATGGAATGGAGAGGAAAGGAATGCAATGGAATGGAGAGGAATAGTAAGGAATGGAATAGAGAGGAATGGACAGGAATGGAAAAGAATGGAATGGAATGGAAAGGACAATAATGGAATGGAGAGGAATGGAATGGAATGAACAGAAATGGAATGGAATGGAGAGGAATGGAATGGAATGGAGAGGAAAGATATGGGATGGAGTAGAATGAAATGAAATGGACAGAAGTGGAATGGAATGGAGAGGAATGGAATGGAATGCAGTAGAATAGAATGGAATGTAGTGGAATGGAATGGAGATGAGTGGAATGGAATGGATGGAATGCAGATGAATGAGAGGAATGGAATGGAAAAGAATTGAGAGGAATGGAATAGAATGATATAAAATGGAATGGAATGGGGAGGAATGGAATGGAGAGGAATAGAATGGAATAGAGTGGTATGAAATGAAGTGCAATGAAGAGGAATGTAAAGGAATGGAATGGATAGGACTGGAATGAGAGGAATGGAACGGAATGGAATCGAATCGAATGAAGTGAATTGGAATGGAATGGAGAGTTTTCATCTGAATGGAATGGAGAGGAATGGAATGGAAAGGAATCAAATGGGCTGGAGTGGAATGGAGAGGAAAGAAATGGAGAGGAATAGAATGGAATGGAGTGAAATGGAATGGAGAGGAGTGGAACGGAATGGAACGGAGAGGAATGTAATGTAGAGGAATTGAACGGAATGGAATGGAATAGAGTGGACTGGAATGGAATGAGGAATTGATCAGAATGTTACTGCGAAAGATGGAATGGAAATGAATGGAATGGTTGCTCGGGGGCCAACACGTGAAGAACGCCTGAGCTCTGT
>NW_007232344.1:0-24889 GCF_000164805.1 Carlito syrichta
CAACAGAGTGAGACTCCAACTCAAAAAAAAAAAAAAAGAAAAGAAAAAAAAGATCACCCTGCTAAGAAGGACAAAGCCTGGCAGCTCTGGATATTGCCACACATAGCCTTTGCTTTGAACAAGAACAGGCCCTGGGTGCCTGGTGACAAGATAGTACAGGCACGTGTGCTGGGCTGTGCCATTGGCTGGTTTCCCTCTCTGGTAACCCATGTGACCACTGAGTTGCATGTTTACTCACAGGAACACAGACACGTGGACACTATAGGAGCGACAGACCATCCACAGCCATGACCACTGTCCCAGGGTCTCTCATCAGTCAGCTCCCCACAGACCCATGCCTGTGACCTTCCAGCTCTGGCTCCAGGATTCCTCCTCCCACTCCCCGGGTCCCCCTGTAGGAGCCACTCCTTTCCAACACTTGACATGTTTTATTTGTGATGATGTCTTCACAACTTGTCTCTTCTGATAAAGGCTCCCCTAAGCAGGGAGTATGCTTCTGTCATCCATGTGTTGAGCAGGGCGCCTCTCAGATCCTGGTCCAGAGAAGACGGGCCTGTGGGAGCAGGAGTGATAGTCCACTGCAGGAGTGAATGGAGACTCCCTGCCCCCCAGCCCTTCAGAGATTTTTCTGAGGACTTGCTGTGCACCAAGGCGCAGTACCAGAGCCTGAGATGCACGTCCTTTTCCTTCTGGAACAGATGATTTTGTGGTGGCAGGTTGGGTGGGGAGGACTATCAGAGAAACTGGTAGAACCCACTGTGGTGAGTTCCAACCGGAGTGCTGGATACAGAGGAGGGAGTAACTGGGACATGCAGGGGGACCCAGGGGGGCCTGGTCAGAGACAACATTCTCAAAGATGAGAGAGGTGAAGGGCCTGCCAGATGCTCGCATGGTCCATGCTGTGACCTGTGAGTGAAAGGGAGGAAGTGGAGACCTGGGGGCAGGTGGAGACAGAGGGACAGGTACTTAAACACAGAGGGAAAGTACTGTGTATCCCCGTTTCATTCACTTTTCCCAACCTGCCTCCAGAGCTAGGGACAGGATGAAAAAGTTGTTGGAGGTGCCGTTGACAAAAGATGCCAAACTCTGTAAAATACTTAAGAGAGTCGATTAAACTGTGAGTGATCTAGGCCCATGATGCTTGTCCCCAGGAGGTCCTGAGAGCATGTGCCAGGAGTGGTTGGATTGTAGCTTGGTTATATCCATTTTAGGAGGACAAAAGTTACTGAAAACATAAATCAATCCTGTGAGATTTGTACTGGTTTGACTCAGGGAGACAGAATGTCTCCTAGCAGGGGCTTACAGGTTATAAGTGGATTCAAAGATTTCTTGATTAGCAATTAGTGGCAAGCAGTTACCTAAGGAGTTTTGGAAGCAATAAAGGAAATGGGTGGCTTAAGGAATGATAAAAGAGTCAAGTTTCTTGATATGTAGATAAAGCTTCATGGGAGGCAGACTTCAGAGAGAATAAGTGTCTTAAAAGGTGCCCAGTTCCCCAAAAGCCAGCTTTAGAGGGTCATAAATTTCTTTGATTTTCTCTTTATATGTTTGGTGATGTTTTGACAGAGTCAGGTTGGAAAGTAAACTTTGTATAGGATTAATTTTTTTTTTTAAAAAAGCCTATATCCCCAGGCTTCTTAGTTAGGAATCTGGAAAGGTAAAGAAAAAGGTCAGAGTTCAGTTCTCAGTGCCTTCTCCCCTCTCCCCACCTCTCACCTGGAAGGAGGTTGGAGGAGCTCCTACCTGGGCAATCGGCGCTGTCACCAGTCACCAGGCATCTGGCAGGTATAGTGGAGCCAGGTTGGCTATTGGCACCAGACAACCTGGGCTCAAACCCAGCTCTGCCTTGTTCTAAATACTGTCAGTTTCAAGGAATTACCTCTGCCCTTCTCAAAGACAAATTCCTCATATGGGATTCTGGGGAAAAGTTAAAAAGACAAAATAGATATTTCATAAGAGGGATACTCTCCATGAGTTAGATCCAGACACTGAAGAGTCAGAAAGAGTCCTTAGGTATGCACCAGGCCGAGCATTTGGCTTTCAGGATAAGGAAACCGAAGCCCACAGAGTGGAGGTGACCTGCTCCAGTGCATACAATGTGTTGGCAGAAAGGCAGAGCCCACTCCACCCCCACTTCCTTCTCCTTTCCTTCCTCAAACATCATGAGTGAAGGTGCGCTCAAGCCTGTCCCACCTCCTGCCACCAAAGAGAGAGGACTCTGGCTTTGCCAAGTGGCATCTTTCTCTCCCTGCCTACCGAAAAAGGCTGGCCCTTCTTGACAACAGAAGGCCACAGAGAAGAGCCACCTTTGGGAGCAGGGATAACAGTCAAATTTAGGGGTTAATGTAGACTCCCTGCCTTCCCTTCAGTCCTGCCAAAGATACGGGCATGAAAAAATAACCCTCAGTGGGTGAGGAACTCATTATGAGAGGAAAAGAAAGTTGTTGTTGTTTCTTAATATGTGTGGTACAATTCAGGTTTAGTTACACAAATGCTCATTATGCAAGTACCCTTGTTGATGAGGTGTGCCCTCCTAGCCCCAGCAGTTTCCCACTATTGCCAATCACTTTCTTATAGTATTACGATAGTTGTTCAAGGTCTGCTTATGAGTGAGAACATGTGTTACTCAGTTCTTTGTTTCTGTGATAGATCACTCAGTATTATAGACACTAAGTCCATCCAAGTTGCTGCAACGTTCATACCTTTGTCCTTCTTTATGACTGTGTAATATTCCATCATGTTGTTGTAGCTGTACCACAAGTAAGGAGTCGCCAACACACTGAGAGTTAAATATTGAGTTCTTTATTGCTGGTGGTCGAGAGGAGGCTGATGCCAGAAAGAAACTTTCCACCCCAAATGGAGCAAGCAAGGGGTTTATAAAGCCAAAATTGCAATTTCATCAGAGTCAGGTGGGGTGCATACAGGAAATTTTGATTACAGAACAGTTAGCAGAACAGTAACAAGTACAGAACAGTTTATCTCGAGCAGTTACAGAATAGCTTATCTGGGCTGTTCAGTTACAGAACAATTAACAGAACAGTAACAATTTCTGTATAGTTTATCTTGAGCAGTTACAAAACAGCTTATCTGGGCTTTCCACCAAGCAGGATATGGTTGACTGCTTACTGAAAAGTTGGAGCAGTTATGTGGAGGAGGGGTGAGAGGAGGAACTGAGAGGCAAATGGGGGATTCACTATACTTGGAGTCACCATGGTAGGTTTGCTAACAGGCATTTCAGTGTACATGTACCACTTTTTTTTTTTTTTAATCCAGTCCTCTTTCAATGGGCAGAAGTGACTTGAGTTCCTCTGAGTATATTCCCAGTAGGGAGATTGTGGGATCATATGAAAGATTGATTTTTAGATCTTTTAGGAATCACCACACTGATTTCTACAGAAACTGTACAAGTTTATACTCTCATCAACAGTGTAGAAGTGTGCCCTTTTTGCCGCATTCTCTCCAACATCTGTTGTTTTCTGAGTTATTGATGATGGTCATCCTGATGGGAATTAGGTGGTATCTCAGTGTGGTTTTAATTTGCATTTATTTGATAACTAGTGAGGCATTTTTTCTTGTATCTGTTGTCTGCTTGTATGTCTTATTTTGAGAAGTGTCTAGTCATATCTTTTGCCCACTTTGTGATGGGGCTGTTTGTTTCTTTCTTTTTTGGCATGTTTGAGTTCCTTATATATCCTAGATGTTAGGCCTTTGTCAGACATAGAGTTGGCAAATGTTTTTTTCCCAGTCTGTGGGCAGTCTCCCTGTTTTCTCGATGGTTTCTTTGGTTTTGCAGCAGCTTGTCAGTTTGATGAGGTCCCACTTGTCTATCTTATCTCTTATAGCATGGGTACTTGGGGTTTCAATCAGTAATTGGTTGCCAGTTCCAATTTCCATAAGGGTGTCTCCTGTATTTTCTGAGGTTGTTATAGTTTCAGGTATTATGTTTAGGTCTTTGATCCGTTTAGAGTTGATTTTAGTGTATAGTGACAGGTATGGATTCTGTTTTTAATCTTCTGCATGTGGTCAGTCAGTTTTCCCAGCCCCATTTACTGAATGGGTTCTCCTCTCCCCAGTGGTTGGTGTTGGATGCTTTGTCAAAGATGAGTTGGTTGAGAGACTGAGGTTTTGCTTCTGGAATCTTTATCCTGTTCCATTGGTCTATATGCCAGTTCTTATACCAATACCAGGCTGTTTTGATTATTGCTCCCTTTTTTTTTAGAGATGAGGTCTTGCCATGTTGCCCGGGCTGGTCTCGAACCAGTGGGCTCAGGCAATCCTCTCACCTCAACCTCCCAAAGTGCTGGGATTACAGGCATGAGCCACTGCGCCCGGCTGATTATTGTATCTTTATTAAAAGAAGGTTAAAGTGTGGGAACATGATACCTCCCACTTTGTTTTTGTTTGTTGGTTTGTTTGCTGAGGATTGTTTTGGCTATTTGTGATCATTTATATTTCCATATGAATTCCCGTATTGTTGTTTCCAGGTCTGAGAATGATGCTGGTAATTTAATGGGTATTGCGTTAAATCTGTAGCTTGTCTTAGGTAGGATGGATATCTTAACTATGTTGATTCTTCCAATCCATGAGCAAGAAATATTTTTCCTTTTGTTTGTGTCATCTTCAATTTCTTTGAGCAGTGTTTTGTAGTATTCATTGTAAAGGTCTTTGCCTTCTCTGGTTAGGAAGATGTCAATGTATTTCTTTTTTTCCTTCTTCTTTTTTTGTGGCTACTGTGAATGGGGTTGTGCTTTGTATTTGGGTTTCTGTTTGTTTATTGTTGGTGTATAGGAATGAAACTTTTATTTTATACCCTGAGACTTTGCCAAAGTCCTTTATCAGTGCAAGGAGGTTTTTGACAAAATCTCTTGAGTTTTCGAGGTATAGAATCAAGTTGTCTGCAAAGAGGTATAACTTAACTTTCTCTTTTCCTATTTGGATACCATTGATTTCCTTCTCTTGTCTGATTGCTCTAGCTAGGACTTTCAATACTGTGTTGAACAGGAGGGGTGAGAGTGAGCATCCTCGTCTTATTCCAGTTTTCGGGGGAAATGTTTCCAATTTCCACCTGTTTAGCAGCATATTGGCTGTGGGTTTCTTGTAGATGATTCTTACTATTTTGAGGTATGTTCCATCTCTGCCTAGATGTTCGAGGGTTTTTATCAAGAAGGGGTGCTGGATTTTATCAAAAACTTTTTCTGCATCTAATGATATAATCATGTGGTTTTTGTTTTTACATCTGTTAATGTATTTAATTGCTTTTATGGTCTTGCGGATGTTGAACCAGCCCTTCATGCCAAGTATGAAGCCTACTTGGTCATAGTGGATGATTTTTGAGATGTATTGTTAGACCTGGTTTGCTAGAATCTTGTTGAGAATTTTAGCATCTATGTTCAGAAAGGATATTGGTCTGTAGTTTTCTTTCTTTGTTGGGTCTTTACCCCGTTTGAGTATCAATGTGGTGTTAGCTTCATAAATTGATTTGGGGAGAGTTCCATCTTTCTCAATGGCCTGGAATACTTTCAATAGAATTGGTATCACCTCCTCCTTGTATGTGTTGCAGAATTCTGCTGGATAGCCATCTGGTCCAGGGCTTTTTTTGTAGGTAGTTTTCTTATGACATAGTCAATTTCCTGGGTTGTTATTGGTCTATTTAGGGTCTCAATTTCTTCTTGCTTCAACCTGGGGAGGTTGTGTGATGTCAGAAAGTCCTCCATTTCATTTAGGTTTTTGAGTTTGTTTCCATACAGGTGCACATAATAATCTCTGACAATCTTTTGTATTTCTTTGGGGTCAGTTGGGACTTCATCTTTTGCATTTCTGATTGTGCTTATTTAGGCTTTTTCTCTCTTTTTCTTGGTGAGTCTAGCTAGGGGCCCATCAATCTTGTTTACCCTTTCAAAGAACCAGCTTTGGTTTCATTGATTTTTTTTTAATTATATTTTTGTTTTCTATGTCCCAAATTCGGGCTTTTATTTTGGTGATCTGGATTCTTCTGCTGAAGTTAGGGTTTTGGTGGTCTTGCTTTTACAGCTTCCTTAGGTGATTTGTTAGAGTGTTAACTTGTGATCTTTCTATTTTCTTCATGTGTGTTCATAGAGATATGAATTCCCCTCTTAGTACTGATTTCATGGCATCCCAGAGATTTTGGTAAGATTTTTTTTGTTTTCATTTGTTTCCAGAAATCTTTTAATCTCTGTTTTGATTTCCTTGTTGATCCAGGAGTTGTTTGGCATCATGTTGTTTATAGTTCATGTCTTTGTGGGTTTGGGGGGAATATTGTTGGTGTTGATTTTTATTTTTTATTCCACTGTGGTCTTAGAAGGTGCATGGCAATATTTCAATATTATGGAATTTATGATTGATTTATGGCTGAGAATGTAGTCAATCTTACAGTACATTCCATGTGGTGACGAGTAGAATATACATATCATTGTTTTTGGGTGGAGTGTTCTGTAGGTATCAATTAAGTCCATCGAGGTTCCAGATCTCCTTGGTGATTTTTTTGTCTTGATGGTCTGCCTGGGGTTTGGGGGGTATTTAAATCTCCACCTATGATAGTGTTAGAGTCAATACCTTTTTTAAGTTTACCTGGAAACTGCTTTATGAAAGTTGGGGTTCCTATGTTGAGTGTGTATATGTTTAGGATGGATATTTCTTATTGATAGATTGAACCTTTTATCATTATGTAGTGATCTTCTGTATCTTTTTGCATTTTTGATAGTTTAAATGGTATTTTGTCTGATGTTAATATCATAATTCCTGCTTTCTTTTGTGTTCTATTCACCTGAAATTTTGTTTTCCATCCTCTTACTGTGGGTGTCTCTGAGTATGTGGATGTCCTTTCTGGTGAGATGAGTCTCTTGGAGACCATGTATTGTTGCATCATGATATTTTAGCCATTTTGCCATTCTATATCTTTCTCTATATCTTTTCAGTAGTACATTTAGTCTATTCACATTCAGGCTAATTATTAAGATGTGAAAGTTTATCCTTGTCATAAGGTTCTTATAGAGTTTGTTGTTGAGGCTACTGTTTGTTCATTTGTTTGTTGTCTTTCTTTTGTTTGGGGGGTTGGTTTGTGTGTGTTTTCCATGTTCCTGCTGTATTCTTGGAAAGGACATTGTATTTTTTTTCTTTCTTCTGTGTTTAATACTTTCTTAAGTGTTTCTTTTTTTTTTTTAGTTGGAGTCTCACTCTGTCACCCAGACTGGAGTGCAGTGGCCGCTCCTGGCCACCACAGCCTTGACCTGCTGGTCTCCAGCAATCCTTCCACCTCAGCCTTCCAAGTAGCTGGAATTACAGGTGCGTGCTACCATGCCTGGCTAATTTTTTGATTTATTGTAGAGATGAGGTCTCACCTGCCCAGGCGGGTCTTGAACCCACGGGCTCAGGCAATCCCCTCACCTCAGCCTCCCAAAGGCACAGGATTACAGGCTGAGCCACTGAGCCTGGCTTAAATGTTTCTTGTAGAGCTGGTCTGGAGGCGGTAAAAACTCTTAGGGATTGAATATCTGGGAAGAATTTTAATTCCCCATTGCTTAGCTGGGTAGATAATTCTTGGTTGAAATTGTTTATCTTTGAGAACTTTGAAGATTGGGCTCCAATCTCTCCTAGCCTGAAGTGTTTCTGTAAATAAGTCTGTTGCTATTCTAATTGGTCTTCCCTGGTTGGTAGTCTGACCATTCTCTCTTGCTGCCTTTAGAATTTTTTCTTTTATACCTACTTTGTGTAGGTGAATTACTAGGTGTCTAGGAGTTGGTCTTCCCATTTGTTGTCTTTCAGGGTTTTTTTTGAATCTCTTGTATTTGAATGGTCACATCTCTGATGAGATGAGGGAGGTTTTCTTGGATAATTTCATGGAATGTTTGTTTCAGGAGGTCTCTGTCTCTCTATCTGCCTCAGGGATTCCAATTAATCTTAAGTTTAGACTCTTGATATAATCACTCATCTCTTGGAGGTCTTTTTAGACTTCTTTTCTATGTTTTTAACAGTTTGGGTTAGTTCCATATTTTGGTCCTCAAGCTCTGAGATTCTTTCTTCTGCTTGGTTTATTCTGCTTTTCATGCTTATTAGTTTGTTATTTATTTCATTCACTGTATACTTTATTGCTGTTTTCTCAGTTATCAATTCCTTCATTCTTTCTGCTAATCTCTCCTCATTTCTATCTATTCTCTCTATTAATATCTTGCTATCTGGGTTTGTGGTTTGAGACCATTCATTCTGGGGGCTCTTCATTGTTTGAGTTCTGAAGTCTGTATTCTCAATGGTTGTCCTCCCAGGGGTCTGTGTGAGACTCATATTCTTCCTTGGGTTTTTCTTTGTTTGTGTAGGTTTTCCTCCCAATTTTTTAACCTCTTCTTTCAATCTGGTGTTCAGTGATGTGGAGATAGCTTTTATTTCTGTTCGCTCAATCTCCTATTCTTCCTTATGTAGATCCTCTGACATTGTTCAATTCGGAAGCTGGACTGGGGTGGGGGCCTGTGATTTTTGCAGTTTTAAGATTTAATTAAGTGGGGAGTTGTGATTCAGAATCTATCTTCAGATCCCAGTATCTGCTGACAGGTGTGTGGGCCCCCTGGAACCCACTTCCCACTGCCTTACAATCTGCCCATGCAGTGGGGATATCTGTTTGCAAGATGAGATAAGAAAAAGGAAAAGAATGAAAAAGGAAGGAAGAAGATGAACGGAGGGTGGATAGAGAGAAGAAGAAGAAGAAGAGGGAAACAGGTGTACCACCTGACAAATAAGCAAATAAACAAAGACAGGAAAAAAATACATACAATTATACAAACAAATGAAAACCCTGCTGTTGGTGTACTCTCCCTCAAAAATACTCATACACAAATAGAAAATCTAAAAAAACCAACAAGAAAACATTAAAGTAGCAGAAACAAAGCAGGTATAAAAACAGAAAGAAAGAGATAAGAAAAAAATGAAAACAAAAAACCATCAAGAAAAAAAATTGCTCTGTGGCAGTTTCTGTAACTCCAAGTTCCTCTTGGCTGTTGCCTCCTCAAGGAGTGGTTCCAGTCTCCAGCCCCTCCCCTCTCAGTCCAGGCTGATAGGGTTGCTCTCAGTGTGAGTCAGATGCCCCATGGGTTACCATGGAAGGAGATTGGACTGATCTAGACTCACCCAACTCACTGCTGCTGCTGTCAAGTCTTCCACTTAGATCTGACGTGTCCGTGCTTGTTCCAATATGAGGGAGGGGCATCTGTCTCTCAAGTCCAATGAGAGGAGAGACTCTGGGTCTCAGGCTGGAGTCTGGGCAGAGTTAGGCAGGGAAATGCAGGTCTCCACCCAGCCCTGGGACTGAGAAGATGGCACCCATCAGCATCTCATCACTGGCATTGAGGCCCATTTCAAATTTGCATGATCTGCCCACAGCTCCTCCTGCTCATGCTTGTTGGGTGCCACAAGTGATGGTGTGGGCCAGGTACCAGGTGGTGAGGAGGAGCTGCTCTCCACTACCTCCTCTCAAGAGAGCCCTGAGAATGGCAGACAATCCTGTGCACTGTGGGCTCCAATCTCAGGGTGGTATGGGGATCGTAGTCACCTCCAGAGGAAAGCCCCAGATGAGTCTCCCCTCAGATGAACCTTCACTCATCTACCAGTTAAGAAAGGTTTAAAAATGTTTGCTACCATCACAAAGAAGATGAGGGCCAAAAATTAAAATAAAAAATAAATAATAATAAAATAAAATAAAGAATTTGCTGTGGTCTATATATCTACCACCAAGAAGTGAAAGGAAAGAAACAAAAGAACTTGAGTATTCTAGAAATGACATGTTAGTTGCTCAGAACTGGATCATAAGTCTGAGCATTGCATCATGAGCAGAACATCTCTTGCCACCAACTTTGACCCAGGCACTGTGAACACCAAGCTGGATAAGACATGGTCTCTTATTCCAATATTCCAATATTCCCCTTCAATTTTTGCCTCACCAAGAGACAGGAGGAATCACCAGAGGGGATGGGTGGTCCCAGGTTGTGGCAGAAGGGGGTGGTGCACAGAGCAGAGGCAGGAGAGAGAACACAAAGCAACAGCTCCATCTCCTCATCTCTAGAGCTCTGCAATGTTTACACACCTCAAGCCAGCATCCTTCCCCACGTGGAACTGATAAGGCTGGAGACAAAAGAACCAATGCAAAGAAGTAAAGGAACTCTCAGGCCCATCTCTTTGGAGTGACTGGTTGGGTAGACTGCGGCCCTCTCCATGCCCAGCTTCCAGGTGTCCCTTGGTGTCTTCTGAGTTTTGGTGCTTGTGAAGCCAGTTTGGGAGAGAGGACAACAGGCAGAGTCTCCTTGGCACAGAACCTGCAGAATGCTGTCTTTCTTCTCAGCCTCTCCGCAGCAGGCAAGGTCCCTGATCACAGAGGACATCCCAAACATCAGAGCCTTCAGGACTCTCACTTGCTTCCTCTCTCCACCTGTGCTCTCCTCCTGTCTAGTACCTCAACCCTACAATGAAGGCCACTGTAAAACTAAATGAATTCAGGGAGGACCTGCTGTCCTGCTCTGCTGTCTGACTTTGCATCTTGGTCTCTGTTTACAAACCATGTCTGGAAGTTGGAGTCTGAGTCATGGAGGATTCTGCCCACTATTCAGCAGGTCTGAATCCAACAATCTTGGGAGCGATCATTTTGGTCCCTGCAGGTGAGTGTGGCTGCTGTCCAGTGCCTCTGTGTTCATCAGCAATGCTTTTGGCTGCAGGTAACAGAAGGCCCACTACAAAGACTTAGACAAAGGATTTATTTTCCTCACTTAAGAAATCTGGAGGTGGGAAATTCCTGCTTGTGCAGGACCAATCTCTGAGGTTCCTTTTGTTTGTTTGTTTCAATAGCTTTAAGGGTATAAATGGATTTTGGCTACATGGATGTACTGTATGGTGGTGAAGCAGTCTGGGCTGTAAGTGTACCCATCACCTCCACTAGTGCACATTGTACCCAATAGGTGATTTTTCATCCCTCTCCCACCACCTTCCTCCTTCTGAGTCTCCTGTGTTTATTAAACTATCCTCTATGCTTTGCAGACCCTTAGTTTAGCTCCATGCAGTGTTTGATTTTCCGTTCTTGCATCACTTCACTTGGGACGATAGTCTCCAATTCCTTCCAAGTTGCTACATAAGACATTATTATGGGTTTATTTTTTAATGGTTGAATAGTATTCCATGGTGTGTGTGTGTGTGTGTGTGTGTGTGTGTGTGTGTGTGTGTGTGTGGGTGCTATCCACATTTTCATTATTCACTGATCAGCTGATGGACATTTAGATTGTCTCCACATCTTTGCAATTGTACATTGTGCTGTGATGAACATGTGAGTGCAGGTGTCTTTTTTTGTATAATGACCTCTGAGGTTTTTTAAAAAATTATTTCCTCATGATTACAAGGAAGCTGCAGAAGCTCCAGACATTGAGTTTTTACTCACAGCAGGAAAAATGGGGAAATAATCAGGTTGATGGCTGTATTTTTAAAAAGCAAATTATTTCCCAGGAGTCTCACCACAGTGCACTAACATCTCATTAGCTAGAACTGTGTTTCACTGTGGAAAGGGAGCTAGTAGGGAATGGGTTTGGAAATGGGGTTTGTATCAACCAACGTACACTCTTTGTCATATTATCCTGTGCCCACTTTTATTTCTGCTAACCCCAGCCAAGGTTACTGGCACCTAGAGGGTAGGTTGACAAGGGCTTCAGGGGTTGCCCTCTTGGGAAGAGGCTTAAGTGATCCAAAGGTCTTTAAAGGAAAACTGTTGAACTCAGCACTCTGACACCAAATACAGAGGTTTTCCACACCAAGAAATGCTCCAGTTCTCTGTGGATGTCAATCGAATGTCCTACAGTTTAAGTCATTTCTGACACTGACAACCTGGAGTTAGCACAGACCCCACTGTCTACAGGTTCAGTCCCACAACCAGTCCCACTTCACGTGATGATCACACGTCCTGCCCTCCAGTACTTCTGACAGATTGACAACAAAACGGGGGTTCCCATGACCCCTCCCTCAGGTTTGATAATTTGCTAGAATGGCTCACAGAATTAAGGAAAATCCATTCCTGTATCAAGGGCCTATTATAAAGAATACAAGTGAACAGTCAGATGAAGAGGTCTAGAAGGGTTCCAAGCACAGGAGTCCCTGTGCCCATGGAATTGGGACATGCCAGCATCTATAACAGTGAAAAGGAGGCCTGGCAGGACTACCTCCATTTTGCTCCTAACCCCACCCTCCATGGTGATATCGTTTAAGCTAACTGTTTTTGCTTGTGTCTGCACATAGACCAAGCTAACTGTAGAAGGAATTTGGTTTATAATTTAGCTTTAAAGCAAGGATGGTAATAGTCCCTTCTCAGAACTAACCCTCAAGGAGATAAGAAAGGTACATAAGCAACAATGTTACATTAATGGTTTATAGGAACATTGTAACCTGACCAAGGACAAAGAAGTTTCACAACCCTTGGGACCGCCCTACCACCCAAGTGATTGTGGTCATTGGTAACCTCTTGACCTCAATCCCTCACCTCTTCCCCCTCCAACATAAATGGAATCTAAAATTCTTATTGACCTGGCTCGGTAGCTCAGCCTGTAATCCCAGCGCTTTGGGAGGCCAAGGTGAGTGGATTGCCTGAGCCCATGGGTTCGAGACCCGTCCGGGCAACATCTCTACAATAAATTTTTAAAAATCAGTCGGCCGTGGTAGTGCATGCCTGTAATTCCGGCTACTTGGAAGGCTGAGGCGGAAGGATCACCGGAGCCCAGCGGGTCGAGGCTGTGGTGGCCGGAAGCACGCCACTGCACTCCAGTCTGGACGATGGAGTGAAACTCCAACTCAAAATAATAATAATAATAATAATAAATAATAAAATAAAATAAAATAAAATTCTTATTAAGATGGTTCTATAGGACTCTAATCTGTCATCTTCTCGGTTTGCTGGCTCTCTGAATAAAGTCACTTTTCTTGCTCCAACACCTTGTTGCTCAACTTGTTGGGGGTCATGCAGTGTGTGATACAAGCTTGGACTCAGTTACACATATGCAAACCCTGAAGATCTCTGAACCCCTTCCGTTAGGGTTTTTATAGATGGTCCTTTGTATAGGCATGATTGATTAAATCGTTGGTCCACTCCTGCCCTTCTCCCTTCTCAGATGTCTCAGCCATAGCATTCATGCCTCTGCAAGTGGCTTCCATCTTTCAAGAACCACCTCATTCCCACAAACTCAGGGATAACTGAAAGGGCCTTATTACAAATAACAAAAGACACTCCTCTCACCCTGTCTTCAGGAAATTCCAAGAATTGTAGGAGCTCTTGTGCTTCGGACCAAGGATGAAGGCCAAATATATATTTCTTATTATATCACTATATCACAGCCTTCAAGACACAAATATTCTTCATACAAAGCCACAAATAGTAAGAAAGCAGGTGGGTGGATAAAAATGTTGAATCTGGTCCTGCCTCAAACCGAACTGTGTCAGTGCTCAGTGATGAGCCAACCTTGTCCTCCTCCCTAGAGCAGGTGCCCAACAAACATATCCATGAGCAGCGTGTGACAAATGGAAACAGGTCTAGAACAGCCTACTTCCTCAGGGGCCCCTCAGCACTTCCAGGAAGGAGGAGAAATGGCTTCTTATGGGAAGGGGTGTCGCAACCCATTTTCCCTCAAGCATCAATCTAGCCACATAGGAACAGTTAGTTCCACTTTATTCCACAGAAATGTAGGCAGCACACTGCAGGTGCAAGTCGGACATAAGGCGAACTGGAGAGCACATGGGGCCTTGTACTCCCAGTTCTGTCCCGAGGGAGCTCTCAATCTAGAACAGCACTGGGTGACCCAACAAGGAGACAAGGCATGTGTCTAGGAAAGCCAGAGCGCCAATCCAAGAAGTGATTTGCTTTTAACATACAAGTATGCTTTTTACTATTTGTCATTGTATGGTTTTAGAGTTGCTTAACTTGCATATGGTGGGGGGTGGAAGACACCTCCCACTAAACTTCACACCTTAAGTGGAGTGCTCCCAAGGGCAGCAGTGCATTTATTCTCTTTCTGTCACCAACACCTAGTGTTTGAATGTTAGGACTCAAGGCCCCAATGCAGCCCTGCTATATCTTATTTGTCCTTGGGGCACAGAAATTCCTTAGAGCATCTCTTTCAACCAAGTTTTGAGGTATCAAGTTTGTGAACTCTGTCACAAATGAGCAACTACTAAAAACAGTTTAGTATCCATTACTACCCAGATTAGCAATGATTTTTTTAAATTATGAACTATTTCAGACAGGCATGCATTTGCTTTAAAAGAAGTTAGAGCCCACTTGGGCTAGTGTGCATGATAAGGTCACTGTCATCACCACTGCTCAGCTACACTTCTATGAGCAATAGAAGAAAGCAGCTCCAGGGGCACAGGGATGTCCAGGAGGAAGCTGAGTGCCCAGCAGTGTGAGGTCCTGCCTCCCAATGGGACCTTCTAGCCTCAGGCAGTATGGCGGGATCAGAAGGGCAGTGCTTGGATGACAAGAGGAAAGGAGCTGGCCAAGAATGGTTGCTCATGCCTGTAATCTTAGTACATTGGGAAGTAGAGGTGGGAGGACTATTTGCGCCCAGGAGTTGGAGACCAGCCTGGGCAACATTGCAAGACCTCATCTCCACAAAAAATCAAAAAAGTAGCCAGGCATAGTGGCATGTGCCCGTAGTCCCAGCTAATCAGGAGGCTGAGGCAGAAGGATGGCCTGAGCCCAGGAGGTCGAGGCTGCAGTGAGCCATCATCATACCACTGCACTCTAGCATGGATGACAGAGTGATGCCCTGACTCAAAAAAAAAGAGAGAGAGGAGAGGAGTTTCAGGTGGCCCCACGTGAGCCGGCACAAGATCTGGTGAGGAGGCAGGGAGGTAGCTATCTGGAGTCTCCTTAGACAGCCCAGAGAAGGTGGGTGTCTTCATCAGTTCCAACTGCTGTAACAGCCCACTGTAGACTGTATGGTGTTGATGAAAGATACCAAACTCTATAAAATATTTAAGATAGTTGATTCTGCGGAAGGCTGAGGTGGAAGGATCGCCGGAGCCCAGCAGGCGAGGCTGCGGTGGCCGGGAGCGAGACTCCAACTCAAAAAAAAAAAGATACTTGATTCTGGGTCAAACTAAGTGATCTAGGCCCCATGACACCCATGACACCCATCCCTTGGAGGTCCTGAGAATGTGTGCCCAAGGTGGTTGGACTGTAGCTTGATTTTGTATATTTCTAGAGGGACATAAGTTACAGAAGACAATAAATCAATATATGAAGGGTTTACATTGTTTTGGTCCAGGGAGGCAGGGTACCTCTAAGTGGGAGCTTGCAGGTTATAGGTGGATCCAAAGATTTCCTGACTGGCAATTAGTTAGCAAGTGTTATCTAAGAAATTTTGGAAGCAATAAATGAAATGGATGGCCTGAGGAATGAAAAGAGAGTCAAGATTCTTGATGTGTAGATGAAGCCTCATGGATGGTAGACTTCAGAGAGAATAGAAAAGTGTCTTAAAAGGTACCCAGAGTCTGGGAGTCCCCAAAAGACAGCTTTACAGAGTCATAAAACTCTTTGATTTTTCTTATTTATCTGTTATGTAATGTTATGCCAGAATCAGGTTGGAAAGTAAACATTTTATAGGGTTAATAAAAAAACCCATCTCCCCGGGCCTTTAGTTAGGAATTTGGCAACATAAAGAAAAAGGTCAGAGTTTAGTTCACACAGTGGCTTAAACAACAGACATTATTTTATCTTTCTTCTGAAAGCTGGAAATTTGAGATCATGGTGCCAGCATGGCCAGGTTCTGGTAAGGACCCTCTTCTGGGTTGCAGATGGCTGAGTTTTCTTTGTGTCCTAGCACGGTGGAAAGAGAGAGCTAGCTCTCTGGTCTCATCTTATAAGGGTGCTAATACCCTTCATGAGGACTCCACCCTCACAGCCTAATCACCTCTCAAAGTCACACCTCCACAAGCCATCGCATTGGGGGTATGGTTTCAACATAGGAAATCTGGGGGAACACACATTCAGTCCATTGTAGCTGGGACTCTCCCTGGCTTGGCAGCTCTGCTCCTAACCCAGACTCAGAAGACATAGATGAATCCCCAAAGTGGTCATGCCTTTTTATTGATTCATATTACATTGGGAATACACATGCTAATTTGATATATTCATATAATCAAATTAGGGTAATTGGGATTTCCATTTCCATAACATGGCTTTCTTGGTGTAATGGATCTAATGATGTGTTTGAATCCTGAACTTGTAAACTGTGCAGCTCCCTGACACCCTGGGAGTTACCAGTTTAGGTAGACCCAAATGAATACTAATCATCTGAGCCAGGAGTTCTTTGCCTTTGGTTTTGCTTTTAAATGGTCTCTAGGGGAAGGAGAGCAGGGAGGGAGAGACGGGAGAAGGAAGAGGGGAGAGGTTGGAAAACGATTGAAAAACTATTGCGTAATATCTTCATTATTTGGGTGATGGGCTCAATGCCCATAGAAGCCCAAATCTCACCATCATACAGTATGCCCATGTAACACATCTGCACATGTACCCCCCAGATCTAAAATTTTTAACAATGATAATAATAAATGGCCTCTTTTACATGTTTTAGAATCCCTAAAATGACCTGTTTTCTCTGTTTTGAAATCCCTAAAATGGTCTCTTTTCTTTCTTTTCTCTGTTTTGAAATCCTTAATCCTACCTGAGAGATCTGCTCAGAGGCCCTTTCTCTGATCTCTAGGAGGCTGGGACTGGAGGGATGAGCAGGGAGAGGGTGTGGTAGAAAAATGCGTGCACCTAGGACACAGGAGCAGCAGATCTGAGTTGGAGTTCTTCTTCCGCAATTTCTAAAAACCAGAAGAAAGGAAAATAAAGCAGTTCCTCCTAAAGAGGGGCTGGACGCTCATGTGCCCTGAATCTGCCTATCTATCCTCACCCTCGCTCCAGACAGATGATTGAGGCTCAAGAGTAACCAAGTCACAATTTGCTTGGTGTCCCTAACATGGACAAAGAGGCTAGTTTTTCATCAAGTCAGTCAGACTCTTCCTCCTCAAACTCAAACCCAGAAATCTTTCCCCAACCCACCAAAAAAACCTCAGAAAACTTCCAGCAGGGAAAGCTTCCACAGAAGGATTCCATGAGTGAAAGGAAGTCGGACTGGGGCCTGGGCAACTGACTCCACCTCCTTCCCTCTACCTCATAGGGGTCCCAATGCTAGGTGTTGGATGGAGGACTGGGAAGGAGGAGACCATGTGCCTCACCCTGCTTTGGTCCCACCAGGACCTGCCCAGCCAGGGATGGGCAGCTCCACAGCTCTTCTATGGCCAAAGAGAAGTCTGGGGACACTGAAGAAAGAAACCCTCCTGACGAGGAGGGTTTCCTCGAATCCTAGGATTCCAGTAATGAGCTATAATCTAGGGGTGAATAAATGCACATGAATCTGCCCAGGTCTCATGTGTAAAGGGGACTCACCAAACTTAGAAGTCTTATCTGATAATTGTCATTAGTGAAAAGTTCTTTGAGAGAAGCTACTAGGAAGAGAAAGAGAGCGTGCTGGGGCAAGCAGGTTCTATTGGCGGGGGGCAAGACAGCCCTCCAGAGGATGCCACATTGAAGCTGTGGGGACAGAGGAGCCAGCAGTGTCCTCAGAGGAGGGAGGGCAGTGTGGAGCCAGCGTTCAGCAGTCTGGCATCACAGAACACACTTCTCGGTGTGTGATATGAGAGGATACGTGTTCTCCCTCATCAGACTGCTTTGCGTACCTGCTATATGCCAAGTACAGCAGTAGGTGTAGCTGGGGAAGAAAAGAAACCAAACAAAAAAATAAGTGCAGCATCTGCTCTTGGGGAACGCCGCACCAAGAGCTAGGTGGGGGTAAGGCTGGAGGGCTGGGGTTTATCAGTTCTGGTCCCTTCCAGACTGGTAGAATCACAAGTGGATGCCTTTCCATCTCCTTGTGGAAACTGGCAGCAAGTCCAACTTCCCAAGGAGGACATGACGTGAGGAAGAGCCTGCTGTAAACCAGGTGGGGACAACTAAAGTGTATTGAAGAGTGCTGGTATCTGAGAACAGGACACATGGAGTACCCAATAGGAAAAACCTACTTTGGAAGCAACTATTTTTTAACACCTTTTCTGGAACACCCACTGTAGACCTGATCCTGTTCCAGGTGCTGAGGATACAGTAGTGTTGATGAAAGATGCCAAACTCTGTTAAATATATATACATTTAACCCCAAGAGGGTATACAGGTTAGGAACCACTGGATGGATGGTTGTTATGGCTTGGTTGATGGCCTGCAGGTCCTGGACAGGTCGGTAGTTGTTGGTGCTGACAACTGGTTTTTTCACAGGTAACAGAGGAGTATTCCATGAAGATTGGCACTTTTGGAACAGCCCAAATTTTAGTAGTCTTTGAAGGTGAACTTGAATGCCGATCTTGGCTTCCAGAGATAAGGGATATTGTCAGACCCTTACTGGGTGGGCACCAGGCAGCAAGTCAACTATTACCAGTGGATGGTTGACAGCTATCCCAGGTGGGTTTTTCTCAACCCAGACTCCTGGGAAGCAGGAGCTCCATGTTTCCAGGTTCAGGATGATGTTCATGGCGGGCTGGGAATGGAGTCTCCATTTTCCTCTCAGGGAATTGTGATGAACAAAATTAAGGAGGTGTCCTTTGGGGGTCCCAGCTACATGGGCCCCAGCAGTTCAAAGTCGATGGGGTCATCAGCCAAGAAGGTGATCCGGGCCTCCAGCTTGGGCAGCAAGTCTCGTCCCATCAGGGGTACATTCGGGGACATACAGGAATATGGTGCTCCCCATGATGCAACTGTGGGTTTCACAGAAAGAGCACTTGGTTTTAGCTATGGTAGCACCCATAATTCTTGCTTTTTTAAAAAACATAAGTCCCACCAGTCTGGTAACAACCAAATGTTCAGCGCCAGTGTCCACCATAAAGTCCATTGATTGGTTCCCAACCTTTATTTTGATCTTGGGTTCATGGGGGCCTAAGTTGATTGAGCCCTGTCTGTCTCAGTTTGAGTTGACTTCAACTAGCCCTATAAAGCTGGTAGTGGAGGGCTCTGCCTCACATGGAGCATGGTCCAGTTCTGACCTTTGGCTCTTTTGTTAAGAGGGTGCAGGACCTGAGCTTTGCCCTTGTTTGCCTTGACTTTAGCTCAGATGTAGCTGGCCAACTTAGGGCGCAGCAAGGAAGGCCACCTTCTTCATTTTTCAGTCAATTTCTTTTTTCGCGGCCTACTCTCGATTTATGAAGAGTTTGTCAGCCACCTCCAGTGGCTGGGTGCTGTTTATCCTGCCAAACCCCTCATACTTCTGTAGTTTTCTTCAGATGTCACCTTGTGATTGGCCCACAAAGGCAACGTTCACTATGCGCTGATTCTCCAGGGTCTCAGGGTTGAAGGGGTATATAACCGGAAAGACTTACAGTCTCTCATGAAAGTCCTTCGGACTTTCATCTGGCTTTTGGAGGACCTCGGTAGTATTGGACATACTGATGGATATCTTAGCTCCTGCTTTTAATTATTCCAGGAGAGCTCATCAATATTTTTCTATGTTGACCCCCCACCCTCTGAGTTTGGGTCCCAATGCATATTCTCCTCTGGGAAAGCATCCCTTACCCAGGTCTCAATATCTAATAAGCTCCTGAGGCACATCCCGCCATCCATTTTCAGGTTTCTGTCATTACTCATCACCGCTCCTCAGAATTGAGAAGGGTTAGGAGGAGCCGGTAGCAAACTCCCCAAGTGGGGAAACGAGTCTGACAGGTGGACTCAACTAAGTTGATTATGGCCTGGGGTTTTTCTGAGTAAGACGGGGTATGATGTTTCCAATTTAGCAAGTCTGTGCTAGCAAACAACTGGTAATAGAAGACTGATTGTCCACCCTGGACACTGCCACCTTGTGTCACTTGTTGGGGGCTTCTGATCACATGGAGGGACATTTGGAGTGCAGACCACTGGCTTAAGGCTGAGTGAAGGCACCTTCCCATTTGGTCTGGCTCTGCAGGCAGTGGCGGGGCCACAGATGGCAGTGGTATGTCTGGCAGGGGGCCTCTGACATTACTGGTGGCTAAGAGGGGGCCTCTGGTATCAGTGGTGTGGCATAGGGGGGCAGTAGCAACAGAGACTCATCATCTGGGTCTCTCTGGATAATTAGTGGAGTTTTGACTTGGCCCCAGTTTTGATCCCTTGGTTGAAGTGGAGCCTTGGCTAGGAGAATTCTACTCTCTCCCGACTACCAGCACAAAACCTTATCCAAGGGGGCTGAGCTAATGCAATTTGCAGCCAGGAATCTATATATGGGAACTGATCTGGGTGACCCAGCTCCCCAGTTACCAACCGGTACACAGCCTTTATCTTGGTTACATCCAGAGTTCCCTCTGGAAGCCAGTCCTTGGTGAACATTGGCCACTCTATTGTGCAGAGACTTTTCAGTTTTCTTGGGGACATTTTAATACCATAGTCTCCTAAATAACCTTTCTTGAAGTTTTTGAGCATACAGCCTAAGACAGTGGGCTTTGGGGGGGATTTTCCCATAGTGTGCCTCTGGCTGTGTTGGTGTCACAGAACAAAAGACAAAAACCTCCTGAACAGGCACCATTCAGGACAGTGCTCATGCAGCCTGCCTGGCTGCTTCCCCGAAGGGAATTTAAAATGCCTCTTAGCAATTGGCAGGTTGGTATAATTCCCCCACCTGGACAGGCCCTATTACAGGGCTTGGGCCGCCTTTAGTTGTATGAGGTCATCACGGTACCACAGGTTAGGGCCCAATCAGACACTGTAGCCTAAAGACCAAGAAACCACACACACATTCACACCACTTTCACATTCTTCCTTTCAAATACAGACAAACCTCTCCCAGAGATTCTACCTGAGCAGTTACAATAACTGCTGGGAGGTGATTAGGCTCCCACTACCACCATTTGGTGACCCTGACTGACTGGGCACCCCAGGCTGTCTTACCAGTTCCTGATGTCCTGGTCAATTTGTCCTCACTCTCCGTGTGGTCCACTGATGGTCTGGGTTGCGGCTCATGGAGTCTGGATCCCAGGCAACTGGTCAGGAAGCACGCCTTCCTTATCCTTGGGCCACTCCAGGGCTGCCCTTTGAGCCGAGTCCAGCAATGGCAGTGGCTCAAAGGGCAGCCCAGTCTGAGGGTACTGCAGGGCTTCCTGGCCCATGCACCAAATGTTATAGCAACTGCAGCAACTCACTGGAAACAGGAATAAATGCACTCAGAAAAGGCACCAGAGACAGAGAGGAGAATTGAAGGTGTTTATTCCAGAAGTCTCAGGTGGAGCAGTCTCCCAAAATCTGAGCCCTGACCCTCAATTTCAAGCTGCTTTTATAGAGATTTTTGTGGTTACAACATACATGGGTTTGCCATTGGTGGGCTTACAATTTTAAATTTAGGGCCGGGAATGGTTAGTTCCGCAAAAAGCATCGAAGCAAACATCTTTATGAACATTTCCATATGAGGTACAGTAAAGCATGCTTACAAAAACAGAGATTGCAGTTAAGGGAAATGGCATGCAGCTGCTTACTTAAGAACTTTGAGGTCAGCTTTCCTGCTTAATTTCTATTTATCTATCTCAGTATGTCTTCAGTGGTTGAATTGTAGCTTGGGTCTATGCATCTTGGGGAGACAGAAGTTTCCAAAAAACAAACAAACAAAAAAAAAAAACCATAAATCAATACATATGAGATTTACATTGGTTTGGCCAGGGAAGGTGGGACATCTTCTATGGGGAGCTTGCAGGTGGATTCAAAGATTTTCTGATTGGCAGTTGGTAGCAAAAGTCAGACTCTTTTTTGAAGAATTTTGAAATCAGCAAAGGAAATGCTGAGTCGAGATGAAGAGCAATTTGAGGGGACAAAGTTTCCTGATACACAGAAAAAGCCTAATAGATGGCAAATGTCTGGCTCCTCTGGGATCCCCAAGAAGGGGATTCTATACAGATGCAAATTTCCCCAAGAGATGGATTTGAAGGGTCAGGCAATATTTTTGAGCTCTGTTTTTTATGTTATGTGATGTTATACCAGAGTCAAGTTGGACAATGAGCCACATTATGAGAAGGGACCCAAAAACCCCCCAGAATTATTTTCTGGAGGGTGGGCCCTTTGTAGTACAGGCTTCCCCCGTTGGGTAAGTATTCTAGGAACCCATCAGCATCAATGTACCAGCTAGTGTTGTGAGAAGCTGCATTCAATTTCAGTGAATTTTTTTGGCGGGGGGAGATTCTTTAAACATATTTGCCCATTTCATGATGGGTGATTTATAAGTACACCGGCCCACATCATGTTGAGTGTTCAGCAACTTTTTTTTTTTTAACAAAAATGACATGATGCCGGGCTCGGTGGCTCAGCCTGTAATCCCAGTGCTTTGGGAGGCTGAGGTGAGTGGATTGCCTAAGCCGTTGGGTTTGAGACCCGCCTGGGCAACTTGGCGAGACCTCATCTCTACAATCAAAAATTAGCCGCGCATGGTAGTGCGTGCCTGTAGTTCCAGCTACTTGGAAGGCTGAGGCGGAAAGATCACCGGAGCACAGCAGGTTGAGGCTACAGTGGCTAGGAGCAGCCATTGCACTCCAGTCTGGGTGACAGAGTGAGACTCCAACTCAAAAAAAAAAAAAAATGACATGACCTCAAACCCCATCCTCCCTATTTATCCAATCTCACCTTGAGTGACTTTTTTTTGTTTGCTTGTTTCCCCAATTGGAAACAGTCCTCCAAGGGAATTTTTTGCCAGTGTGGAAGAGCTGAAACAGAAAACCTGAGGAGCACACACACTAGAGACACTAATTACAGAGGGAAATGGAGCAGGGTAACGGAGAGAGAGAGTGGGAAAGGGATGTGATTCAGGATGGCCCCAGAAGGTCTCTCTGAGGTGACATCTGAGCAGACACCCATGGGAAGTGAAGGATCACCACACACATACCTGATGGAAGAGTTTCTAGGCAGAAGATGCAGCCAGCGCAAAGGCCCTGAGGAAGGAGCCACCAGTCCACCAACATGGCTAACTAAACACCTCTGCATTCTGCCTGCCCTTTCATCTTGAACAATAGGCAATGCCCTTAATGGATATTATGCACATAAAATTATTGGCCAACAAATCTTTCCCCATTGAATTACACTGACATTTCAGAGGTGCTCTGCCTTCTTTTTGTTTGGTTTTCAAGTATCAGTGACTTCTAAGTAAAGGTCAAGATCATCTCTCCAACCTCGTTGTCTCCTTTGCATCTCGTGAGGACTAAACTCTGACCTTTTTCTTTACCTTGCCAAATTCCTAACTAAGGGGCCTGGGGAAATGGGTTTTTTTATTAACTCCCATTTTACAATGTTTACTTTTCGACCTGACTCTGGCATAACATTACCTAACAGATAAAAAAGGAAAATCAAAGTATTTTTTGACCCTGCAAAACTTTCTTTTGGGGACTCTCAGATTCAGGGTACCTTTTAAGACACTTACCTGTTCTCTCTGAAGTCTGTCACCCATGAGGCTTCACCTACATATCAAGAAACTTGACTCTCTTATCATTCCTCAGACCTCGCATTTCCTTTTCTGCTTCCAAAACTCCTTAGGTAACACTTGCTACTAATTGCCAGTCAGGAAGTCTTTGAATCTGCCTATGACCTGTAAAACCCCTTGGAGACATTCTGTCTCCCTGAGTCAAACCAGTGCAAATCCCACAAGTATTGATTTATGGTTTCTGTAACTTCTGTCCTCTAAAAATGCATATAACCAAGCTACAACCCAATCACTGTGGATACACGTTTTCAGGACCTCCTGGGGATGGGTGTCACAGGCCTATGTCACTAACGTTTGACTCAGATTAAGCCATCTTAAAAAATTTAGAGTCCATTTCTTTGTTAAACTCTGCTTTCTCCACATTGCTCTTTGAGCTGTGGCCACAATGTTTCCTTACCCTTGGCCTCCTCTCCTACCTTGGGGAGGTGAATCTTCTCTTTCTCTTTTCTCTCTCTCTCTCTCTCTCTTACTTCCTAAATAAACTTTGCTTGAGAACTTTAAAAATATGTATATTTTACAGAGATGGGCATCTTTCATCAAGACCCTGATAGGTGGCTGGTTATGTATAGAGTATTAGGGTCTTCTGAGGGAAGCTCACAGTGGAGAGAAGCCATAAAATAAACTCCTTTCCAAAAGTATCAATCTGTGAAGTGAATCATCACCCAATGCATCTCTAGTGAGGGTTGGGAGCTTTTGAATGGCTTTGTAAAGTAGAATCACAAAGGTCTCTGTTCTCACATCACATAGGCAGGTAGGCACAAGCCCTGCGAGGTGCAATAGGCTCGAACTCACTGAACTAGCTCTCAGAGGGAGGTTGACTCAGAAGATGCTGACATTCCTTCAGGGCAGTCATGTAAGGGAAAATTCTTGGAGACACTTTGTAGTGCATAGTGGCCAAGAAGCTGGACTAACAGATCACATTGACTTGGTTTCTTTAAAATATAAATAAAAAATAGATAACAGGCCAGGCATAGCGACTCACACCTGATATCCCAGCACTTTGGGAGGTTGAGGTAGGAGGAGTGTTTGAGCCTAGGAGTTCAAGACCAGTCAGGACAACGTAGCGAGATCCCACCTGTACAAAAACAAAAAACAAAAACCTAGCCAACTGTTGTGGTACGCATCTGCAGTCCCAGTTATGCAGGAGGCTGAGACAAGAGGATTGCCTCAGTCCAGCAGTTCAAAGCTGCAGTGAGCCATGATCATTGAAAGACAGTGGCACGCAGTGAGACTCAACACCCTTTAAGGCCAAGAGATTTAATGGGGGTGAGCTGCGGTGGCTACAGAACCTGAGCATGGAGGCAGGGGTGTGGCAGGGTTTATAGAAATTTAAAGCGACCTGTCGGTTACCT
>NW_007232345.1:0-23382 GCF_000164805.1 Carlito syrichta
TTCTTCCTCTACTTCAACTTCCTACTCCAAAACATCACCTTTTCCCAATATTTTCCCTTACCCCAGATGTCCAGTTCATGAATACTGACTTCTAAGAAATCCATCTCAAACCTCCCCCTCTAGCTTCTCCTAGCCTTCATCACCCCTTCCCAGGTCAGCCTTAAGTGGAACCCTAGAAACATCCTGTTCTTGGAGTTTCTTCCAATACTATCCTGCTCTTTTAAACCTCTGACTATCAAAATAAAATCTAAACTACCTGGGACTTACCCCATTCCCTTAGGACCTTGCTACAAGCAAACCTATGAAAGTTAATCTGAGAAACTAAAGAATTTTAATGGTGTGAACTGGTTAATATGTCACCTATGCCAGGAATTATATTTTCATTTTAACAGAGACATTCTGGAAACAATGCCATCAAATAGTGACTCACCTGGGAATTTTAGACAAGCTAATGGGTAGTATCGTTCTGGGAAGAAGCCCTTTGACCTAGAATCACAAGATAGAGCCTATCATTGTGCCAAGAGCTAACATAGCTACCCATTGTAAAAAAAAAAAAAAAAAATGGTGATTCATTTTCAAAATGGTGATTTTTTACTTTACTTCCTGGTTCTTCCTCCTTCCTTGGCAGGCTTTCACTTTTGGCAGACTTCCTTTGTTGGGTGTTGAGAACCAATCAGAATCCAGAGACATATATTTTACCATATTTGTGTAGAAGCTGCTTGTGTTTTACCTTATTTGTACACAATTATTGCTTAGGCGACGTCCAGGAAAGTTATGCAACATCCAAAGTACTCAGTCAATGAGGAACCAGAGGAGGGACTTGCATATCAGGGCATAAATACACTGACTGTGACTGTCTCCGTGTGCCTGCTCACCCGAGAGTTGCCCATTCTTGCAAGAACGAGATTAAAAGAATTGCTTCACTCCCCTGATCTCTGAGTCTCGGTGTCTTGCTTTAACGTTGAAATTGAGGAGGGTTGATCCCGTCTCCCACACCACCTCTCAGGTTTTGTTAGTTGAGCAAATTAATATATAGCCATGTGCAAAAGGATTTAAATGTTTCTTTTTCTTTTTTTTTTTAAAGCTCTTTAAAAATATTTAAAGGCAAGAACAACCTTGAAACAGGCTTTGAAATTCAAGTAGAATGTCATTTTGTATGGGGCATAAAGACCTCCAGTGAATCCTGCTCCAGGTTAGACACAGAACCAAATGATATTTTTTTCACATGACAAATTAGAGCTTTACTCAGAAAATCATTTTCCTAGCTTTCTTCTTTCCAGATTTGTTCAATCTAAAGCCTCTAGGTAATATTTTACATACCTTCATTTTTCCTATAATCAACCAATCTCTCTCTCTCTCTCTCTCTCTCTCTCTCTCTCTCTCTCTTTCTCTCTCTCTCATTACTTTTTCTGACTCAGCTGTCATTTTCCATATTCTTTCTCATACTTTCCTTTTCCTCTGGCTCTCTTGCCACTCTTTCTTTTGCCAGCTTTGGAAACCATTGCAGAGAAGACCCTGTTGGTATGACTTTTAAAGCTTCCAAGAAAATCTTACTTTCCAAAGGGAAAATTCCAACCTTTCTCTAAGGCAGAGCAACAGTCCTGGGAAGAGGCTGTAAGTAGTCCCAATAATAAACTGAAACAACTGAAATATGTTATTACTGCACCTGCACCTTCTGCAAGTGGAATATCAGGGCTTTTTTTTAAATGTAAAATGTTCACATTGTCACTTCTCCTTTCTCAATAATGAGTAAAATCATCATGTAATCTTGTGCTTAGTTTCAAGCCTACTGTGATCTTTAAGTTTTTACAACATTCTACTCTGTAAGCAGGAATTTTTTTGTTTTGTTTTTTACTTTGAGTGTCCTAATCCCTCACCCACACGCTTTCCTGACTTAGCAAGCACTATATTCAAGGCACAATTATCCTGTTTCTCCCGTATCTGACATAGATTTTTTTTTTTTTTTTGAGTTGGAATCTCACTCCATTGCCCAGACTGGAGTGCAGTGGCACACTGATGGCCATTCCAGGGTCGGTTTTCTGAGCTCCAGAGTTTCTTCTGCTTCAGCCTTCCAAGTAGCCGGAACTACAGGTTCATGCTACCATGCCCGGCTAATTTTTGATATTTTACTGTAGCGAGGAGGTCTCGCCTAGTTGCCTGGGCTGGTCTCAAACTAGTGGGCCCAGGCAATCCACTTGCTTCGACCGCCCAAAGTGCTGGGATTCTAGGCTAAGCCAGCGAGTCCAGCCTGACCTAAATGATTCTAACACTGTTCTGTGGTACTCAAACTTCAGTGGACATTAGAATCAGCCGAGGAGCTTTTAAATGTGCAGATTCCCAGTCTTCATTTACACACAAGGTTTTTATTTAGTAGGTCTGGAATGGAACTCTGAATCATGCATTATAACAAACATTCCAGGTGATTCTAATGAGGTGGATCCAAAGATTATACTTTTTGAGATGCTGCTTTGTGTATGGTGAGATCCTTGAATATTTAGTACTCTAAAAGGTTTAGTGCAATATCTAGAAGTATCAATCTGACAATCAGGAGAGTACTTCAACAAGTGGTCTTTCTTCCATGAAATTTTGCCAAGACATATATATAAAGTAATGACATAATAAGGCAGACCACATGTGTATTTGCATATCCTTTGATGTCATTCTCCTAGGCCAATGGGCAGAATTGTGTCTAATTCCATTGATAAAGATCCAATTGCTGGAGGTGAAAGAGACCTTAGAGATCTTCTACTCCAGTAATTTGTTTTATGTATAAGGAGACTATGACTCAGAAGGGGAAAGTGACTTGCCAAAAGCAGTAGGTTTCTGGGCCATAGCTAGAACTCAGGTCTGCTAACTCAATTTTATTATTTACTCTTCTGAAATTGAGTTTTCTGTAGGTCAATTCTATTTTTTTCTTAATACTTTTATGCTCTTTTACTGACCCATGGCAATATGAATGAATCTGTTGCTACTGGGAGTGCCCAGCCAAGTCGGGGTATACTTGAGGAAATAGAAAAGCAGAAGGAAGACAAAAAGAGCTAGAACCATTGCAAATCCACCACAGCAACAATTGTCCTCGGGGTGCTTTAAAATACCAAGACTTAGGCTGAATAAGATTAACTATGACTTGAAGATAAACAGACAGGCTCTATAGGATTGACTGTGACTTGAAGATAAGCAGAATACTCCCTTACTTTTAAAGATTTTTATGCTTCCCCCTTCATATTTAAACAAAATCTTGGAATGACCAAGAGCTTCAGCAAAAAATATATTCAGATAAGGTGAAACTGTCAGCAGTAATGAGTTCGTTAGTTATTTGTGAATAAAGAATTGAACATGACACCGTACTCAGGACAGCAATGCAGTTTTATTACAAGCAAGTAAAGCAGAGCAGAGTAAGCTAGTACATTCCTAAGAATCAAGAGGAGCGGAGCGGCTTTTTAGAGAGTGAGACAGCCTTGTTTATTTCCTTGGTTCGAGTTCTATAATTTACATTTCTTTGTCTTAGTCTCTGGTCTCTGTTGGTTAGTTCCCTTTCAGGCTTGTTTTCCCTCTTTATGGTCAGGTTATAAATTCTTCATTTGACCTTTGGCATAAACTAATGTTTAGATATTGTTAACTCTGTCTTGTTAAAGTTACGCGTGCCTTTAAACAATTTTGAGGCTACACGTCTTCTATCTTTTCATGATTTATTACTCATACATGCTATGAGCTCTAGTTTACAAGACCAAGCTACTGTGTAACACAAAACATAAGTCTGAAGCTTAATATCATAAAGGAAAAGAGTTTACATTTTTGGGATTTTAGAGAGTTTCAAGAGTCCAACAAGATTGCTCCTTATCTAGGTTTGCAGAAGTTTCTTTAAAGAAGTATAGCTTTTCCACACCTCCTGGATATTAGGTGGTTTAATATGGCTGGTTGTTCTCTCAAACATTAGCAGTGATTTACAAGATAAGGTCAGCCTTCCTAACAGGTTACATTGAGGAAAGGTGGAGGGGGGAGGGCCCACATTCCTAAGGACAGAAAAAGAAAAAAGCATACTCATTAAATCCAAGCAGCTTTCACATTTGGCCCAGCTCAACATGAAGCAAAATTTCTAAAATGAGTAAATAACAAAATGTCAGCTGGCTTCCTGTTTCTTTCCTTCATTTTTTAAAATTTAACGAGTCAGTTTTAATAATAAATATCGCAACTGTCTTCTCCCAGCAATAAACAATGTCAATCTTTAAAAGTAACTGAAGGCTAGAACAAGAGGGTACATGAATGGTTGAGCTAGTCACAAACACAAATATTCAGATGGATGCATGTGAACACAGCAGTACACACCAGTTTTGAAGTGCACAAAGGACTGACTGCTAGACCAGAAACAAGAAAGAAAACTACCTACACTTCAACACCAGAATAGGCCACTGTCCTCACAAGACACTGGAGACAGGATTCAACTATATTCTTTCACTTATTGAGGGCTCTATACATTTCAAGAGCAAACTTAATTTTTACAAATTTTTTAAATGGGAAATGTTTCAAAGAGCAAACTAGGAGACGACTATGATGTTAAAATGGCCATTAGCACACAGTTGCGGACAGTTTCTAGGTTTGTAAGTGAGGCTTCATGATCGAAACAAGCAGAGAAATTGTTGGCATAAAATCTGCCTCCCATCACCCATATCCTTAAAACAGGACAAGATGGGATGACCATACCAGGTAACATCACTGAGGTCTCAAGGAGCAGCTGAAATGTGCTGGAACGCTCCACCCTGTCCAGGACCTATGTTCTATTCCCTCAATGACAAAAGGAACTATGTTTCTCAAAAAGGCTTTAATTTCTCCTCCCAGCTGGGCACAAAGCTTAAAATGTTTTTCAGTACTACTCAGAAACAACGTCTACTTCTTTTGCTTTCTTCTTTTTCTTCTTTTTGGTGGTGTCACTACCCCCATCTCCAGACTTGTCCCACTCTCTAGAGCTGCTTTGGCTTTTTTGTCCTTCTTCTTCTTTTCCTTCTTGATCACCTGGGGAGCTGCTAATGGAATTTCATCACTTTCACTCTCACTCTCTTGCTTCTGCTTTGAGGCTTTTGCTGCTTTGAGGCTTTTGCTCTTTCACCACTTCAGCCACTGTGGATGGAGCTTTGACTGCTTTAGTAGCCACCTTTCTCGGCAAAATCACTGCAGTCAACGTACTCCTGCTTTCAGGAAGCAGGTGTGCTGTCTGTGGGTTTGCCATGCTTGTCCAAAAGTCCTGCTTGATCAACAGATTCTTTTGATTCACCTGGACCTAAACTACACTTCAGAGGGTGTCTCTCTCCAGGATCATACTCTTGATCTTGGCTTCTATACCATGGTTGCAGGTAGAGATCACTGCTTATGGTCATTAGCACAATAGCTATGCAAATTGCTTCCCCTTTGGTAGTGATGACCACAATCTCCTGATTGACTTCAATGCCATCTTCACATCAGGGAATACCTGGAAGCATGATCTTGGTCTCATAGCAGATAGCATTCATTGCACTGTCTTTCATAACCAGTCGTTTGTGAGACGTCAACAGTTTTTCCAAAGGGTACACGACTCACCACAGGTAACTCTCATCCTTGTGGTTATTGTGCAGTCACTGGGTATTCAGCGCATCGTGCATTGTCACCATGTGGTCCTTTTCACTCATGACTCCAGAAGGAACCCTCTGAAGTTCTTGCATCTGACCACTAACTTCCAGTAACAAACTAAATTGCACACACAATATCCAAATGTAGGTGCCAGCCTCACAACTCACCCAAAAGAGTCCTAATCTCTCAGGATCATTTTGCTCTTATATATGGTCCATACTCAAAGCTGCCTCTTTACTGCAGCAATAGGTGGGGGTCGCTTGAATAGGGCAGCAGTCAGAGTTTCTAGGGCCTTAGAAAACTGGGTCTCCCCTTCAATAGCATTGTGCATCTGGACAATTCCCACACACTTTTTGCCTGCACTCTGCTGTGATTTCACCAACTGTGTGACTCCTATGCACATGATTAGACAGTCAGTCACCTTGGGATACAGAGTACCACTGTGTCCTGTCTTTTCCACTCTAAGTATTTGTTGAATTCAGACTACCAACTCATGGGAAGAGGGATTAGAAGGCTTATCAACATGTCCTTATATAACCCCCAATTTCTCTTCTAACCACAAGGATGAGAGTTACCTGTGGCAAGTCGTGTACCCTTTGGAAAAGCTGTTGACGTCTCACAATTGAACCCACAAGGAAGAGGTATACAATGTGTTGTCCTTACATTCAGCTTACCAAAGTTTTTTAGCAACAGGAGTCACTGATATGTGTCCAACTGAGCAACTTTGGATTCAGGTTTGATACGAAATTCTTCAGCTTGCTATATTTCAGCTACATCTTCTTCTGGTAATGACTTCTGATCCTCTTTCTTGTTATACTTCTTTGGCAAAATATCTACCAGAGCAAAATCCAGTCCTGCAAGCTCCACTCATGGTAATTACCCTTCCCAATCTGCCATGTTTTGTGTACTGCACGTGCACCACCTGGCCACAGCCAAGAGAAAGACCACAGACTCCCACTACTGGTCCTGTCAGCCTGTGCCACTGGGCTTCCCATTTCATACCCTTTTCCCTCTTCGATCCCTTCTCTTGTCTGCCTAACTACCTAACAAAACTAGTGATAACTATTGATATAAAGCATTTGACCAAAATACTTAGCCTCTTTCTTTTATTAAAAATTAAATGTAAGAAATTATTTCAATAAGAAGATTATACTGGATCATGTCTTTAAAGTTAACACAGAACAATACAAAAAACCTGCATTTAATTAGAAAGTGGCGAGGCAAAATTTGGATATTCAGGAGCCTAGCCATAAATTTTCCAGAGACTACTGCAAAGGTAAAGGTAAGTAACTATTCTCTCTTTCAAGCTTCCATATATCTTCTGGTATATAAGTTAGAGTGATGATGGACTACCTTTCCTTAAGAAAGACTTTTTTGTCTTTGTAGTTGCTAGAGATTTTAGCTTCATATAATCCGTGTGAAAATATATTAAATAACAATTATTTATTTTAATTTAATCTTGATAAGTACATATGACAAAATGCCCAGCTCTCTTCTAAGTACTGTGGGGGGGAAAGGAAAATTATAAAAATGATCACCCTTATACTAGTACAGTAACTTATCATTTACAAAATGCTGTAACACCTACCATCTCATTTGATTCTCTCATTATATCTTTCTCTTCTCAAACTTATTAGTTCAACAAAACTGTTATTATTCTCCATTTTTCACATGTGAAAAGGGAGGTTAAGAGTTTGAATTTTCTTAGGGATCTCAAGGTATCTTTTATTTATTTAATTTTATTTTTATTTCTATTTTTTTAACTTTTATTTTTTATTTTAAAGATGTGGGGTACAATTCAGGCTTAGGTAAGCAAATGTTCATTATGCAGGTACCCTTGTTGACGAGGAGTGACCCCCTTCCCTAGGCAGATTCCCACTACTGGCAATCCTGCTTCCCCACTCATCTCCCGGCAGTTTCCCACCACTGTCAATCTCAAGGTATCTTTTAAATAAAATAACAACCAAACCACTTTTCAAATCCTAAAGAATGTCTCTAATGGTATGATTTCCAGCTAGCAGAAAAGAAGCAGTCTTCAGTTCTTCAGCTCACTATAGTTTAACCCAGGGTCTAACCTCACACCCCAACTATCGGTGCCTTTATCTCCTTACCCAAGGTTCAGTGCTGCTCTTTTGTTGCCTTCTATCTGTTCAGGGGGTCGCTTGTAATACACATTCTGCTTGTTCTCTGAACCTTATATGCTCCCTTTTCCCTCCTAATCAATATTGCTCTGACTTGTGCCTGTGACCCAGTCCCACAGGGCACTTTTCTCCTTGAAAACGAATATCTCTAAGGTGTTAGTAGGTATTAACGAATTAATGCTTCAATGTCCCTGGAAACATAATTTTAATTTTAACTAGGGTTTTTTAGAGAACTGTGCTTCATCATGTTCATGTCACCCCATAGACAAAATCTTCAAACACCACAATCCTGGGGAATAAAGCCTCCAAAATCTGATCCCATTCTAACCTTTCTAGGTCATTTCTCTCAGAAGTTTACCCTGTGAGTACAACAAACTGGATTATTTCCCTTGCCCCAGAAATTCCCATTCAAATGTTAACCTGTCCTCTCCATAAATGCTGTCCTAATCTCTGACCACCATCACACCTTCAGCATTTAAACAGTTATCAGCTAACCTTTGAGGTACTTTAGCTGTTGAAGGAATTGGAACAAGCAGCAAGATGAGAACTGCCCACAACATTGAGAAAGTGAGAGAATTCCAGAGATAATCTTTACCAACCTCATACTCTTGCCAAGGACTGTTCTTGGAAATGAATGTCTCTAGTAGACACCAATTCGGAAGATTTTCCTAGATTCAGCCTGGCCTGAAAAAGTAGGCCCATGGGTATCAAACTCAGAAATATTTAAAAAATCAAGAATATTCCTAAAGATAGGAAAATTGAGCCCTCCAGAGAAGTAGTGACATGCCCAAAGTCATATAGCTAGTTGTCTCAGAACCATGACTTTTGTATCATAGTTCACAGCTCTTAAAGCTCCTAATAGGAGGAACTTTGCCCTGTGAAAATATATTTTGTCTGTGCACCTAGTATGTCACCCCCTTCCAGTCTAGGTTTTACTTCTGCCCCAGAGTTTCTCCTGTTACTATTTCTTTTAAAAATTATTTTATTTTATTTTTTATTTTAGATTCAGAGGATCCACATGCATATTTGTTACATCAACATATTCTGTAGTGCTGGGAATAGAGTCTCAGGTGGCCCATTCCCCAAATAGTGAACTTTGTGCCCCATAGTAGTTTTTTATCCTTACTATAACTACTTCTTAATCATTCTACTGCTAAAAATCTTCTTTCAGCAGCACTATCTTTCCTCCCTTGTAGGAAGTAAGGTCTTTTCAAATCACCCTTCTGATAGAAGGCAGTACCACTTAAATGCCTTTCATTTATTGTTTTAGTGCATCTAAGTCTCTAATGAGTCATATTTTTTTCATTTTTGTTCTTACTTTCCAGGCCCTGATGAAGTTGTCAAGTTTTAGGAAATATCATGTAGGAATGGCAGTTGACTAGTCAATAGCTGACCTTGACATGGAATTCCACATATCTTGTCTCTGTCTTTTTCTTTTTCTTTTTCAATTTTTTATTTTAAAGATGTGGGGTACAATTCAGGGTTAGGTATACAAATGTTCATTAGGCAGGTACCCTTGTTGATGAGGTGTGCCCCTCCCCTGGTAGTTTCCCACTACTGCCAATCCCTTTCTTAAGTATTATGATAATTGTTCAAAGTTCACTTGTGAGTGAGTACATGTGGTACTCAGTTCTTTATTTCTGAGATAGATCACTCAGTATTATAGACTCTAAGTCCATCCAAGTTTCTGTGAAGTTCATAATTTTGTCCTTATTTAGGATTGCATAATATTCCATCATATATATGTACCACATTTTTAAAATCTAGTCCTCCTTCGATAGGCAGCATAGTTGGTTCCATGTTTTTGCTATTGTGAATAATGCTGTGTGCAGATATCTTTTTCATAGAGTGATTTGAGTTCTTCTGGGTAGATTCCCACCAAGGGGATTGCAAGGTCGTATGAAAGGTCAATTTTTAGATCTTTTAGGAATCGCCAAACCGTTTTCCATAGAGGTTGTACTAGTTTACACTCCCATCAACAGTGTAGAAGTGTTCCCTTTTCCCTGCAACCTCTCCAACATCTGTTGCTTTTTTAGTTATTGATTATGAGCATCCTGATTGAAATTAGGTGATATCTCAGTGTGGTTTTAATTTGCATTTCTTTGAGGTCTAGTTAGGGTGAGCATTTTTCATGTATCTGTTGGCTGCTCATATGTCTTCTTTTGAGAAATGTCTGTTCATATATTTTGCCCACTTTGTAATGGAGCTGTTTCTTTGTTTGTTTGTTTCACCACGTTTGAGTTCCTTGTAGATCTCAGATGTTAGGTGTTTGTCAGATATACAGTTGGCAAATATGTTTCTGAGTCTATGGGCTGTTTCCCGGCTCTCTTGATGGTTTCTTTGGCTTTGCAGAAGCTTGTCAGTGTGATGAGGTTCCACTTGTCTATTTTATCTCTTATGATATGGGCATTTAGGGTTTTGATCAGGAATTGGTTGCCAGTTCCTATTTCCATAAGGGTGTCTCCTGTGTTTTCTAAGGTTTTTATTTTTTGTGGTTGTATGTTTAGGTCTTTGATCCGTTTAGAGCTGATTTTTGTGTATGGTGATATGTAAGGGTCCTATTTCATTATTTTGCATATGGTCTGCCAGTTTTCCCAGCACCATTTCCTGAATAGGTTCTCCTCTCCCCAGTGGTTGATGGTGGAGGCTTTGTTGAAGATGAGTTGGTTGAGAAATTGAGGTTTTGCTTCTGGAATCTCTACCCTGTTTCATTGTTCTAATATGTTTGTTCTTGTATCAATACCAGGCTGTTTTGATAATTTTACCTTTATAATAAAGTTTAAAGTCTGAGAGTGTGGTACTTTGTTTTGTTGCTAAGCACTATCCCATTCACAATAGCCACAAAAATAATGAAATACCTTGGCATCTTCCTAACCAGAGAAGTGAAAGAACTTTACAATGAAAACAACAAAACATTGCTCAGAGAAATCAAAGATGACACAACAATATCCCATGCTCATGGATTGAAAGAATCAGCATTGTTAAGATTTCTACCTTACCCGAGGCAATCTACAGATTTAGCACAATACCCATTAAATTACCAGCAGCACTCTTCTCAGACCTGGAAATGACAATACAGGAATTCATATGGAAACATAAATGATCATAAATAGCCAAAACAAGCCTCTGTCTTTCAATGTGCCTTCTTCTTTTGTTTTTCGCACTGAGGATCGGTGACTCTCATAATCACACCAACAATTGGGGAGGTGGGACTATTTATGGAATGTTTGATGAACACCCAATATAAAATAATTAAAAATTGTAAAATTTGTATTAAATATTACAAATAGTAAATACAGTAAAATTTTGAAGTAATGAATCACTAAGTTTAATGCTTACATTTTATACAGTATGTATTGACTCCTGACCTTGAAAGATGAGGAAAATAGCACTCTTATACTTCCTGCACTCTCTTCAACAACTTTCTGATTTTTGTGAGATGTATATATTTATATACATTATACACACACATATCATACTCATGGTATATAACATTTACAGCTGCATCTGAATATATAATATTTACATTCTGTTCTGTAGCCATAAACTTTTCAGTTTATGCTTGAGGCTATGATTAAATTGAATAAATATCCTCCACCAATACTTTTTTTTGGTTTAAACAAAAATACATATTTATTGGCTTGTATACAACTGCAGATTCAGGGATTATACAGTCTTCATGTGCTCAAAAATGTGTCAGGAATGGATCTTTTTCTTCTTCTCCCTGCTTCTTGGCTCAGTTCTCTGCCATGTTTGTTGCATTCTCAAGAAACTTTGCCCATGCTGGCTTCAGCTGATCTTATACCCCCTGAAGAATGAGAGCTTTTCTTTCCCCAAGTCTTGGGTAGGCTCTTATTCTCTCTGCTTGTATCACATATTCTGTATCAGTCAGGACCCTATCAGGAAACAGTTCACCAATACTTTTTCTACAGTATCTTCATTCTTAGTTTCAGTTAGTCAGTCATTCATCATTCACTAATTTTTTTCAATGAAATACTTTATTATTCAGTAGTTGTTTTTCTCCCCCAGAGAGGACTGATGGTTGCTATGTATTCTAAGTTTCTTCATGCCTTAAAATGCCTGCCTGTTAATTTTACATTTGACCTAAAACTTTACTAGTATTCTTAAATCACATTGTCTTTTAGAACATTGTACTTTCCCATTGTTTTCTGACATTACCTGTTATTTGTGGACAAGTATCATGTGAGCCAGACTTTTCCTTTGTGTACATGATTTGCTTTCTTGTGTTATGTATACTTAAATTATAATAATGTAATCAGGATATGATTTAGTATCAAACAATATCAGCTTCACCTAAAATACAAAGTGCAGTCTTTAAATTTGTAAATTTAGTTCTTCCATTAGTTCAGGGAATTTTTCTGCTATGATGTCTTCTAATACTTTACTCAATTTGCAGAATAGAAATTATTCTCTGTTAACATTCTCCTTACTTTAATTCTGTCTAATTAAGTTTCTTTGTCATTATCCTCTGCAGTCACTGTGATTATCTCAGAAAGAGATGTTCCATGGAAATAGAAACCAAAAGACAGCTGAGGTGGCTATTCTAATATCAGATGAAATAGACTTTAAAATTCAAAAGTGTTATTAAAGACTAGTGTATATTAATAAAAGTTTTAATACAGCCAGAAGATATAACAACTACAAACATGTACATACTTTGCAAATGACTCTAAAAATATATGTAGCAAAAATTGGTAGAATGTAAGGGAGATATAGAAAGTTCTACAATAATAGTTGGAAACTTCAATAGTACATTTTTAAAAATGGATAGAATAGACAAGAAGTCAGTAAAGAAATACAAGACTTGAACAAATCTATAATGCAACTAGACATAACAGATATATATATAGAACATTCCACCCAACAGAAGAATGTACATTCTTCTCAAGTACAGATGGAATATTTCCCCTAGGCCATATGTTAGGCCACAAAAGAAGTCTTATGAAATTAAAAAATATTGAAATCATACAAAATATCTTCTGTACCCACAATGGAATGACTCTAGAATACAATAATAGAAATAATACTGGAAAGTTCTTAGATACATAGAAATTAAACTATGCATTTTTTTTTGAGTTGGAGTCTCACTCTGTCACCCAGGCTGGAGTGCAGTGGCATGCTCATGGCCACCCCAGCGTCGACCTGCTGGGCTCAGGCGATTCTCTCACCTCAGCCTTTCAAGTAGCTGGAACTACAAGCATGTGCTACCACATTGGGCTAATTTTTTGATTTGCTGTAGAGATGAGGTCTCGCCCAGTTGCCTAAGCTGTCCTTGAACCCGTGGGCCCAGGCAATCCCCTCATCTTGGCCTCCCAAATTGATGGGATTGTAGGCTTGAGTCACTCACCCGGCCAACAATGCATTCTTAAGCAACAAATGAGTAATAGGAAAAGAATCACTAAAGAAATTAGAAAATACTTTGAGAGTAATGCAAATAAAAGAATCACATACTGCCAGGCTCGGTGGCTCAGCCTGTAATCCCGTGCCTTTGGGAGGCTGAGGTGAGTGGATTGCCTGAGCCCATGGGTTTTGAGACCCACCTGGGCAGTGAGACGTCATCTCTACAATAAATCAAAACTACCAAAAAATCAGCCGGGCGTGGTAGCACATGCCTGTAATTGCTGCTACTTGGAAGGCTGAGGCGAAAGGATCGCCGGAGCCCAGCAGGTCGAGGCTGTGGTGGCCGGGAGCGGCCACTGCACTCCAGTCTGGGTGACAGAGTGAGACTCCAACTCAGAAAAAAAAAAAAAAAAGAATCACATACTAAAATTTGGGAAATGCAGTAGAAGCTGTGCTCAGAGGGAAATTTATAGCTGTGAATGCCTACATCAAAAATAAAGAAAGATTTTAAATCAATAGCCTAACTTTATACCTTAAATACTTGAGAAAAGATTGTACTAAACTCAAAGTCAGTAGAAAAAAAAAATGTTGCAAATGAAAGCAGAGACCAATTAAATAGAGAAAAGAAGTTATTTGTAATCCAATTGAGAAGTTGGGAGAGGGAATACATTTTTAAGAGATAACTATTGGCCAGGTGCAATGATTCATGCCTATAATCCCAGTACTTTGAGACAATTGCCTGAGCCCATGGGTTCGAGACCAACTTTGGGCAACTTGGTGAGACCTCATCTCTAAAATAAAAATTTTAAAAAATTAGCCAGGCATGGTGGCACATAGTTCCACCTGTAGTTCCAGCTACTTGGAAGCTGAGGCAGGAGGACTGCCTGAGCCCAGCAGGGTAAGGGTGTGGTGGCCATGAGCATGCCACTGCAGTCTAGCTTGGGCAACAAAGTGAGACTCCAACTCAAAAGAGAGAGAACTATTTTATCAGAACTGTACATAAAATAATTTAATTTATTGCAGAAAGTAACTTTATGCAATAGCTATGTATGTCATCATCATCTTTTCAGAGGAAGAAACTAAATGAAGTTTAAAAATGTGTCCAAGTAGCAGCAGATTTATCCACAGAAACACTGCAGGCTAGAAAAAAAATGTGTCCAAGATCAGACAGTAAGTTATTAATTTAAATTCAAATCTAGGTATGTCTGAGTCAAAAGCCATTACTTTAGGTTGGTAGATATGAATATATAGAAGAAGGGGTTTGTTGGAGTGAATAAAACCTTACAGAACATTGATAAGATTTAATGAGAAATTAATGTTGGTACCAAGAGAAGGAACAATTCAGATAACTGACCCCTAGGTTTTTTGCTTAAATAGACGATGTTGTTAATAAATGATACTGAGAAGTCAAAAGAATAATTTAGTTTAGGGAAGGGAATTTATTTAGTTCAGGGCATGCTGAGTTTGAGATTCCAGAGGAACATCTAAGTGAAGATGTCTAGTACTTAAAAGTGCACCTAACATTATTTGATCATCTAATGTGTGCCAGGTGATTTATATATTTACATTCATTTGAATAAGATGAGAAATAAAACTTTGTAATTGATCAGACTGGAAGTGATGATGTTGAGAATGGAAAGGAAATCTCACAATGGAAGAATCTACTAAATTTAATAAGTACCTGGATTTAGAGAAGGACTCCAAAGTTCCAGAACTAGGGAGGTTCCTGGAAGAACTAAGTTACCATTGACATTTACTAGAAAAAAATAATATTTTATATTTGTATTTCTCCTTATAGATGTCAAATCTCACTTTATTGGAAACTGGCATGGAACAGAAGATAATGAATCTGGTTTGGCATTTGATGGTTTTGAACAGATGTTGAAATGTCACTGTGGAAATATCCAGAAGGCAGCTGAGATACAGATTTGGAGTTAGTGTGATAGGATAGGACTACAAATATATATTTGGGAGTCATCCACAAAGATATGATAGCTGAAACCACATTAATGGGCAAGATCTTAAAGGAAGAGAATGTGGAAGGAGAATAACTCCAGAAATAACTCTTGACTTCACCAGTGCTCCAAGCCTTTTTGGCAGGAATTTATCTCCTGTAATATTACTCCCTGGTAGTCATTTGTTATTTGTGACATTGAGATTAATATACCAAGGCTTTCTTTTCCTTGAAAGCCAAGCCTCACTAAATTATCTTCTGTAGATTTTTTGTTGCATTGTTATTGGTTATCAATTTGCACATAGCTTGTTTTATCCACACTTAGAAAAGAATGACTATTTTTCCCCTGGCAAACTTATTCGATTCCTGAACTGAGACATTACATGTTTCTCAGTTCTGTAGTTTCCTGAAGAAAATGGTACGCTCTTCTCTATCTTTAACCTAGTAACTCAAAACTTTATTGATGTCACCCTTTCCTGCTTCTTCCCAACATCACTGAGAAAAGCAGTGGCATGAAAGATCACTTTCCATGTGATGTGAGAGAAATAATTGGGGTTTGGCCCTTATTTCCTATTTCAGTTGCCACTGAAGATTTCAATATTTCTTTGACATAAGACTCTTAATCTGTTAAAGCTTAAAGATCAATACAACAGTCTCATTTTTATGAATATGGAAACCAATGTTCAATACAATGTGGTAAAGAAACAACATTTCACAGTGATTAAAAGTGTAATCTCTAGAGTCAGGTAGACCTGTGGTTGAATAATAGCCCTGACACTTACTAGTTTCTTGGACTTCAGTTCTGAAACCCCGCATAGCCCTTTGGCTATGTGCAACATTGGACAATTTTTTTCAACCTGAGTTTCACCTATTTAATCTATAAAGTGGTGATTACAATACTTTTTACCATGTAGAGGTGTTATAAGGATTAAATGGAATATAATGTACTCCCTATATTGCTTGGTTAATAATAAATATATAATGCACATTTATTATTGGTGTTATTGCACTGGGAAAGGACAGCAAGTTGTCCAAAGTTACACTGGAATTAAATGATGCATCTGGAACTAGAACTCATGTCTCAACTCTTAGTTCAGTGATTCTTCCTCTATAGTAGGCTAATTCTTCATGAAGAGCTTCTTTGAGAAATCTATATAGAAACTGATATGGACATTTTTCAAAGAACTAAAAGTACATCTACCATTTGATCCAGCTATCCCACTACTTGATATCTATCCATAGGAAAAGAGCTTGTTATACAAAAAAGACACTTGCACTCACCTGTTTTTCATGTCACAATTCACAATTACAAAGATGTCAGCCTAAATACCTATTAACTGATCAGTAGATAACACAAAATGTGATATATATAAACACACATACACACATACCGTGAAATACTATTCAGCCATAAAAAGAATGAAATAGTGTTTTTTGTAGCAATTTGGATGGAACTGGAGGTCATCAATGTAAGTAAAAATAACAGATCATGGAAAGTAAAATACTGCATATTCTCACTTATCAGTGAGAACTAAGCTAAGGGTCTGCAAAAGCATATAGAATAGTGTAGTGGACATTGAAGATTCAGAAGGGGGGATGGAAGGGGGATGAAAGATGAAAAATTACCTATCAGATACAATATGTACTAGTGGAGGTACCAGATACACTCAAAACTCAGACTTCACCACTATACAATGCATCTATACAACTAAAAACCATTTGCACCCCTAAAGCTATTGCAATAAAAAAAATTAAAGAAATCTCTGTCATCTGTAACACAATTGAGTTATAGTATTTAATGCTTAATACTGTTATTTAGAACATTCTGAGAGTGGACATTTTTTACCATATGGTAGATAAAATAGATAAGAAAAAATGACCTTCAAATATCAATAGTCTAAAATTAGAATAAAAGAAAACATGGGTAAGACACTACAAAAATTCAAAATAAGAAGGTGGAAATTTTTCTTGATATTTGGATTTGAATTTTTTTCTGTCTAATCTTTCCTGTCAACGTAGTATTTATGGGAATATAAATGAACTATAGGCCAATGGCATTCTAAAAGATTCAGGTTTAAAATTACTTTAGAGAAAGTGATTTTCCATAACTCCATGAGGCTAATATATTCCAGGGATCCAAGGACAGTACAAGAATTGGGGGAGGGGGACCTGGCACGGTGGTTCATGCCTGTAATTCCAGTACTTTGGGAGACTGAGAAGGGAGGTTTGCTTGAGTCCAGGAGTTGGAGACCAGCATAGGCAGCATAGCAAGACCTCATCTCTAAAAAAGTCAAAAAAATAAAGTGCCTGTAGTTCTAGTAACTCTGCAGGTTGAGGTAAGAGGATTTCTAAGTCCGGGAGTGTGAGGCTGAGGTGAGTCATGATTGTGCCACTGCACTTCAGCGTGGGTGACAGAGTGAGAACTTGACTTGGAAGAAAGAAAGAAAGAGAGAAAGAAAGAAAGAAAGAAAGAAAGAAAGAAAGAAAGAAAGAAAGAAGGAAGGAAGGAAGGAAGGAAGGAAGGAAGGAAGGAAGGAAGGAAGGAAGGAAAGAAAGAAAGAAAGAAAGGAAGGAAGGAAGGAAGGAAGGAGGAAGAAAGGAGGAAGAAAGGAAGGAAGGAAGGAAGGAAGGAAGGAAGGAAGGGGAAAGAAAGAGAGAGAAATGGCAGAGGGGAGTTGGCTGAGAGGAGATAAAGACATTAAAATGGCCAATGGAGAAGGAACTGGAGCATGGAAAAGGCAGTAAACTTGGAAAAATTAAAGGAATAGGTTCAGCAAAGAGACAGGCCTCAGGAGTTGACACTGAGATGCAGGAAAAAAAGTCTAAGTGAATCCTTGTTTTACTCTCAGAGAAGGGACCAGATGCAAAGAGTTAGAAGTGATTCTATAATCTCATCCTTGCTCTCTGATAATGGCAGAAATCACTTAAAAGTTTCTTACTTTCTTCTAGCTCTGATCCACACCTGTACAACCACACCAGCAAGTAGATTAAAATCAAGCAGAAACAAATATCTACTGCCCTTATATTAAAATAACTACATGTGTAAATCTGTAATCCTCTTGACAACCTTTAGACCTAAGTTCTACAGACCTCACTTGCCTCCAACAGCCTAAGCTTTAACTTAGACTTGTACATTTGTTCAGAAGTCTTTTTAAAAAAAATTTCCTGTGTCAGGACATATTAAAGAATTAAAAACCCTGTAGACTGAGAATGGAGCTTAAGTTTAATCAAATCAAGGTAGTTTAGATGCGTAAATGTTGACCATGAATATATATTTTTTCCCTTAGCTATTGCTTTTTATGAGAATAAGTCTTTATAGTCACATTAACAAGGTGAGGAATAGTTTTCTACCAATCTAAGATGCTTGGATTCCTTCCTGTCTTTGGTTAGTTGCCTTCCTCTTTCTTCCATTACCCCTTAATCTCAGTGGGTCTTAGGTAGTTTCCCATATTATACCTACAGAAATATTTGTACAGAACTGAGCCCTTAAAATCATGCAAGGAAAAAATAAAACCTCAGCTATGTGAAATTGCTTCTTAAAGTAGTTGATTCAGTATATGAAGAATTTTACTACAACTTTACATCCTTTTAACAGTTGTGATTAAAGAATTTAAAAAGCTTTGCCTGATTGTTTCAGTGTGTAACTTATGATTCATTCAATCAACAACCATTTATTGAGTGCCTACTATGTGCCAGGCTCTGTGCTAGGTAGGTGCTATGCCAGTTACTACAAGGACAACTTCTTCTGTGTATTAATTTAAACTGAGTCACTTGAGAACAGATTTAGTTCTTTTCTTGCAATTCCCTTTACACAATCTATTCCAACAGCTAGTCACCATTCCAAACCTTAAGCCCTTGGGAAAGTATCTTGCTACCACCTGGGCCCTACTCTGCCAAATGTCTCTCATCTATTCCCATTTCCATGGAGAACAGGGATGCTTACAGTTGTTTTTATAGATGCAAAGCATGTCCTGAAACAGATGCAATCCCCAGACATCTCTGGTAGGGACAGTTTTGCCATAGTAAGTCCTGCCAGGAATTAATACCATTTTCCCCTGAAGTTCTTGTTCCCTATGGCCATTTACTTATGGTAGGAGTAAACCCATCATAGCAGATCTATTTCCTGGCATGCTAATCCAAGTCCTGAGCAATATTCTGGGAAAAACAAGCCTGAATTTGGAGTAAATGCTAATATAAATGAGCAAGAATCAGTAGAGAACAAGAAGAGAAGAGAGAAATATTTTGCCGACTAACCATGCCTCCAGAAATGAATATAAATTATGATACCTCAATCTTCAAACCAAAAAGAGCATTTACCCAAGATTTAATTAGACCCAGTATAGTACTCCAGAAACCTGTATCCCACTTGAACATCAGTTCTGAACCCTATATGGCTTTACTTCTTTATCTAAGGTCCTTGTTTTTTATACCCTGTGAGGTGCTGAAAAGTAGAACTCTCAACTTAAGAATTTCAGACATACTATGGCTTCTCCATTGTGAGGACCTATTTGGGTGTATCAGAACTTAGGGCACTATTCTTGGGCTCAGTTTGTACCATCAGTTTTCCCCATGTCTTATCTTTAGACTCCACTTCTGTCCATGCCAGTGAGAACGTCGAGTTACCAAATTCTGCATGTAAGTTAGGATCCTGCTTTATTGTGTGCTCTTGTGCCTAGTCTGGATCAGTAAACATTAAACACACTGCCTGTTTTAACTCTGTTCATACCCTGTTCCTTCTGTTTTAATATGACACCCAGGTCTGTGACCTTAGTGTTTCCCTTTGGATCCATTGTACATGTGAGCCACTCATAATGCAGGACTTGATTTCTTCTCATTCTTTTCATGTTGCTTGTGAATAAGACTTACTGTTCAGAATATTCTTTCTGCCTCACTGTCACACAGTTGTCGATAGGAATTAAAGATAGATCCAGAGTCTGGAAGGCAGAGGTGAGACAGCAACTTCTTGCTTTTGAGGCCAAGTCTTGTGCCTAGTTAGGAAGCTAACAGTACTGATGTAATGTCTATTTAGGGTTAAATAAGTCTTGACCAAAGATTTGGGAGTTATGACTTGGTGGGAACAGAGATTTGGGAATTCTAATTGGTGGGGAGAGAGATTTTTGGAGTTCTGCCATTCCTTGCAGGCTATAAGTGGGGATTACTGAATTAGAATCTTCATAGGTGGTAGAGAGAAGACAGGCAATTGGAAGGGCCAGCACAGGCTCAGGAGCAGAAAGCAGCAATCAGGCAATATTTCTGATTGCTGTGGTACATGGACTGACCTGCATCTTTCATGAAAGGTGTGTGTGTGTGTGTGTGTGTGTGTGTGTGTGTGTGTGTGTATCTATACTCTGGGAACTGAGAGCTCCTTGGATAAGTCTCACTCTAATAACCGATTTCAGAGTTCCAGTAACATGGTGACGGCATAGGTGGATTTGTGAGATTCTCCGCACCACAGTCCATCGCAGTGGAACACACAGGGACCCAGACTAGCAGAGAAAAAAAATGAGCAGAGCGAAAGTGAAACTGCCACCTTGGCCATTCTCCAGGCAGAGAATGCCTCACCCACTTATCAACAGCCTCCACCTCTGTTCCTAAGGTAACATCACTAAACAAGAGACAAAACCCCTCCCCTGCTGAATCAGACAAAGGCAACATCGCAGACCTCCCAGGCAGCAGGATGAAAAAAACAAACCCAAGCTGCCAGTAAATCTAGCTGCCTGCAAGGAAAATAAAGGGGAGAGGCTGGAGATCAGAGCTGAAGAGACAGTCAGGAAAGATTCCAGAGCTAGTCTGATCTCTTATTTTGACTTGTGATTTTATCACTTTGACTGTTTGTGTTGCTCACTTTTGTTCACTTTCTGACTTACACTATCTGTTTCATGATTTTATTGGTCTGTCTCTGTGTAGCTACCAGTATCCTTTAGGGAATTTGGCTCACGTGTTTTTTTCACTTCTCTCCAGCCTTGTGTCTCTTTTTCACCTGTTAGTTGGTATGGACGTCTCTTTTCCCTCTCAGTCTCCTCTCTTTCTAACTTCTATTGACCCCCCCCTTCATCCATTATTTTCCTCTTTTGTACCTACTTCTGATCCAGGGACCAAACCTACATATCACTGCACAGATTATACGGCAGTGGGAAATAGGTTCCAGTGTGCTCATACACCTGTGGGTGGATACTGGAAGCAGCACATAGATTCTGAATCACAGCCCCCCACTCAATTAAACCTCAAAACTGCAATAAGTACAGCCCGGAACCCATACTCCAACCTCAAAAGTGAACAAAGCCAGAGGACCCTCATAAGGAAGAATAGCAAATTGCACAAATGAAAGAAAAGCAACCCCACCTTCCCTGAAAAACAGAATTAAAGAAGGGGAGGGAAAGGGGGAGAGAGAGAAAAATCTACACAAATGAAGAAAAACCAAAAGAAGAATATGGGTCTCTCCCAGACACCTGGGCGGGCAGACACTGAGAAAACTGACTTTGGAATGCAAACAATGAAGAGCCCCCAGAATGAATGGTCCCAAACTACAGACCTAGATATCAAGACATTAATGGAGAGATTAAAAAGAATTGAGGAGATACAAAAAGAAACTAGGAAGGAGCTGATATCTAAGATAACAGTAATAAAGAATACTGTGAATGAAATAAATAACAAACTGATAAGCATGGAAAGCAGAATTACCCAAGCAGAAGAAAGAATCTCAGAGCTTGAGGAACAAAATATAGAAATAAACCAAACTCTTAAAAACACAGAAAACAAGCTCAAAAAGACGGAAAAAAAACCTTCGACAGATAAGCAATTACTTCAAGAGACAGAACCTAAGAGTAATTGGCCTTCCTGAGGCAGACAGAGAGACAGAGACCACACTGGAACAAACTTTCAATGAGATCATTCAAGAAAATTTCCCTTATCTAATCAGTGATGCAAAAATTCAAACACAAAAGATTCAGAGAACCCCTGCAAGACAACAAATGAGAAGACCAACTCCTAGACACATAATAATTCACCCAAACAAAGTAGGCATAAAAGAAAATCCTAAAGGCAACATGAGAAAAAGACCAGATCACCTACCATGGAAGACCAATTAGAATAGCAACAGATTTAGCTACAGAAACACTGCAGGCTAGGAGAGCTTGGAACCCTATCTTCAAAGTCCTAAAAGATAAACAGTTTCAACCAAGAATAACCTACCCAGCCAAGTAAAGCTTCATCAGCAAGGGACAATTAAAATCTTTCCCAGAGCCAGGCTTGGTGGCTCAGCCTGTAATCCCGTGCCTTTGGGAGGCTGAGGTGAGTGGATTGCCTGAGCCCGTGGGTTCAAGACCCGCCTGGGCAGGTGAGACCTCATCTCTACAATAAATAAAAAAATCAGCTGGGCGTGGTAGTGTATGCCTGTAATTCCAGCTCCTTGGAAGGCTGAGGCAGAAGGATCGCCAGAGCCCAGCAGGTCGAGGCTGCGGTGGCCGGGAGCGGCCACTGCACTCCAGTCTGGGCGACAGAGTGAGACTCCAACTCAAAAAGAAAAAAAAAATCTTTCCTAGATATCCAATCCCTAAGAACTTACGCAGCAACCAAACCACCTCTACATGAAACACTTAAGAAAGTACTAAACACAGAAGAAAAGGAAAAAAGAACAACATTCTTCACAAGAGTACAGGAAAAAGAATAAAATACACATGAACCAAACCCAAAACCAAAAGGAAGACAAAAAAAACCAAGTGGAAGAACAACAACTCTATAAGAACACTATGATAGGGACAAACTCTCACATTCCAATAATTAGCCTGAATGTGAATGGACTAAATGCACCACTGAAAAAACATAGAATCGCAAAATGGATAAAATATCACCACAACAATATACTGCCTTCAAGAGACCCATCTCACTAGAAAGGACATGCACAGACTCAATATAAGAGGATGGGAAACAAGTTTTCAGGCAGATGGAACACAAAAGAAAGGAGGAGTCGCGATCCTAATTTCAGACAAAAGACCATTTAAGTTATCAAAAATTTAAAAAGATACAGAAGGCAAATATATAATGATAAAAGGTTCACTCCATCAACAAGAAATATCTATCCTAAACATATATGCACCCAACATAGGTGTGCCAACTTTCATAAAGCAACTTCTAGGAAAACTAAAGAAAGATATTGACTCTAACACCATCATAACTGGGGACTTTAATACTCCACTCATAACCCTAGGCAGATCATCAGGACAAAAAATCAGCAAGGAGATCTGGAACCTCAATTTGACTCTTGACCAAATGGACTTAATTGACACCTACAGAACACTCCATCCAAAGACCACAGAATACACATTC
>NW_007232345.1:23797-39965 GCF_000164805.1 Carlito syrichta
AAGCCACCTAAGGAAGCTGAAAAAGCAAGACCACAAAAACCCTAATTTCAGCAGAAGAATGCAGATCACCAAAATAAAAGCCCAAATCCAGGACATAGAGGACAAAAAGACAATACAAAAAAATCAGTGAAACAAAAAGCTGGTTCTTCAAAAGGATAAACAAGATCGATGGTCTCCTAGATAGACTGACCAAGAAAAAGAGAGAAAAAATCCAAATAAGCACAATCAGAAATGCAAAAGATGAAGTCAGATCTGACCCTGAAGAAATACAAAAGATTATTAGGGACTACTATCTACACTTGTATGGAAACAAACTTGAAAACCTCAAGGAAATGGAGGACTTTCTGTCACCACACAACCTGCCTAGGTTAAAACAAGAAAAAATTGAGACCCTGAATAGACCAATAAAAATCAAGGAAATTGACTAACTAATAAGAAAACTACCTACAAAAAAAAAAAAACAGATGATTTTCCAGCAGAATTCTACAAGACATTTAAGGAGGAGGAGCTGAACCCAATCCTACTGAAGGTACTTCAGGTGATTGAGAAAGATGGAACTCTCCCCAAATCATTTTACGAAGCAAACATCACATTGATACCCAAGCCAGGTAAAGAGGTAACAAAGAAAGAGAACTACAGGCCAATACCTTTGATGAACATAGATGCTAAAATTCTCAACAAGATCCTAGCAAACCAGATTCAACCACACATCTCAAAAATCATCCATCATGACCAAGTAGGCTTCATCCCTGGGATGCAAGACTGGTTCAACATTCGTAAAAACATAAATGTAATTAAATACATCAATAGATGTCAAAACAAAAACCACATGATTATATCATTAGATGCAGAAAAAGCTTTTGATAAAATCCAGCACCCCTTCTTTATAAAAACCCTCAAACATCTAGGCATACAGGGAACATACCTCAAAATAGTAAAAGCCATCTACAAGAAACCCACAGCCAGCATACTCCTAAATGGACAAAAATGAGAACCATTTCCCCTGAAAACTGGATCAGGAAAAGGATGCCAACTCTCACCCCTCCTGTTCAATATAGTATTGGAAGTCCTGGCTAGAGCAGTCAGAGAAGAGAAGGCAATCAGGGGTATCCAAATAGGAAAAGAGGAATTCAAGTTATGTCTCTTTGCAGATGACATGATTGTGTACCTTGAAAACCCAAGAGAATTGGTGAAAAACCTCCTTACACTGATAAAGGCCTTTGACAAAGTCTCAGGATATAAAATAAATGTGCAAAAGACAATCGCATTTCTTTACACCAATAATAAACAAACAGAAACCCAAATAGAAAGCACAATTCCATTCACAATAGCCACAGAAAAAAATGAAATACCTTGGTGTCTTCCTAACCAGAGACGTGAAAGAGCTTTACAATGAAAACCACAAAACTCTGCCCAAAGAAATCACAGATGACACAAACAAGTGGAAGAATATCCCATACTCATGGGTTGGAAGAATCAACATTGTGAAGATGTCAATCTTTCCTTAAGGCAATCTACAGATTCAATGCAATACCCATCAAATTACCAGCAACATTCTTCTCAGACCTAGAAAATACAGCATAGGAATTCATACGGAAACACAAATGACCAAGAATAGCCAGAACAGTCCTCAGCAAAATAAACAAAGCAGGCGGTATCACATTACCAGACTTCAAACTTTACTATGAAGCTACAATCAGCAGGCTCGGTGGCTTAGCCTGTAATCTCGTGCCTTTGGGAGGCTGAGGTGAGTGGATTGCCTGAGCCCACAGGTTTGAGACCCACCTGGGCAGCGAGACCTCATCTCTACAATAAATCAAAAAATCAGCCAGGTGTAGTAGCACATACTTGTAATTCCAGCTACTCGGAAGGCTGAGGCAGAAGGATCGCCGGAGCCCAGCAGGCGAGGCTGTGGTGGCTGGGAGTGGCCACTGCACTCCAGTCTGGGTGACTGAGTGAGACTCCAACTCAAAAAAAAAAAGCTACAATCATCAAAACAGCTTGGTACTGGTATAGGAACAAGCATATAGATCAATTAAATAGAATTGAGATTCCAGAAGCAAAACCTCAATTTCTCAACCAACTCATCTTCCACAAAACCTCTACCACCTACCACTGGGGAGAGGACAACCTATTCAGTAAATGGTGCCTGGGAAAACTGGCTGACCACATGCAGAAGATTGAAACAGGACCCCTATCTATTCCCATACACAAAAATTAACTCCAAATGGATCACACACCTAAATGTAAAACCTCAAACCATAAGAACATTAGAAAATGAAGAACATAACCTCCTGGAAATTGGAACTGACATCCAATTCCTGAACAAAACCTGAAACCCACAGGCCATAAGTGGGACCTCATTAAACTGACAAGCTTCTGCAAAGTCAAAGAAACCATCAAGAGAGGAGGGAGTCAACCTACAGACTGGGAAAAAGTATTTGCCAACTCCAGGTCTGACAAGAGTTTAACATCTTGGATCTACACGGTACTCAAACATGCTGAAAAGAAAAAACACAAACAACCCCATTATAAAATGGGCAAAAGATATGAACAGACACTTCACACAGGAAGACATCTGAGCAGCCAACAGACACATGGATAAATGTTCAACCTCGCTAATCATCAGAGAGATGCAAATCAAAACCACACTGAGATACCACCTAACTCCAGTCAGAATGGCAATTATCAATAACTCTAAAAATAACAGTTGCTGGAGAGGATGTGGCAAAAAGGGAACACTTCTACACTGTTGGTGGGAGTGTAAACTAGTGGAACCTCTGTGGAAAGTAGTGTGGTGATTCCTAAAAGCTCTAAATATCAACCTCCCATATGACCCTGCAATCCCTGTACTGGGAATATACCCTGAAGAACTCAAATCATTCTATCAAAAAGATACCTGCACACGAATGTTTATCGCAGCATTGTTCACAATAGCAAGAACCTGGAAGCAGCCATTCTGCCCATCAAAAGAGGACTGGATTTAAAAAAATGTGGTACATATACACGATGGAATACTACACAGCCATAAAAAAGAAGAAAATCACGAATTTCACAGCAACCTGGATGGAACTAGAGTCTATAATACTGAGTGAACTCTTACAGAAACAAAGATCTGAGTATCACATGTTCTCACTCATATAGTGCACCCTGATCACCCAATGTATTAGTATAAGAAAATAACTGATAATGGTGGGAAACTATAGGGGGGGAGGAGAAGGGAGATGGTATTAATGGTAGTAAACATCTCTCTGGGGACGGGGAGACACCTTTTATCAACAAGGCTGTCTGAACGGAGCATATTTGTATACCTAACCCTTAACTGTACCCCACAATATCATAATAAAAAATATCATTTATAAAAATAAAATAAAACATTAATTAAAAAAAATCATAGATTTCTCCATTGGAAGTATAGTTTTCTCCAGTTTCTCTTTCCCCCATGTTATACATATACCATATGGGTAGACAGTGCCTAAAAAGTTGCTGGTGTTTATAGAAATTTGGAGTGTTTTCCTGAGGAAAACTAGGCCTCTCTAGGAGAGACTAGAGCTGATAAAGGGTAACCACATTTGGCTGGCCCCATTAAGGAGAAAGCTGGCAAAAAAAGGAGGGTGAAAGCTCCTGTTCTGAAACCCAAGTAGGACTTGGAAGGAGTAACCAGGATGCTGAGACTCTTGTGCCAAAGCTAAGGAGTCCTAGTGGGTGATATCAGAAGGGCTGGCATGAAACATATTTGAATAATAATCTCTCACACTTTTACAGGGTTTATACTTTGCGAAGTGCTTCCATATCCATTATTTCACTGGGTTCTTGCAGCACCTCTGTGAGGTGGCTAGATCAGGTGTTAGAGGTAATGGAACTTGTACAAAGTCATAAAATGAGTCAGTGGCAGGGGTGGAACTAAAACACCAGAATTCCTGCTTTCTGGTCCTATGCTCTCACATTGCAGCAGACTGACTGCCTTTTGATGAATGTGAGGGGCTAACATCTTTGTGGTGAGTAGTTTTTCAAAAGTTCTCTTAGAACAGATATGGAAGCCCCAGAATAAAGAACAAAATTGTCACTCATTATGCCTGGGTACTTCAGCTACTTTGTCTCAGTGCACTTGAAGAGTTTTACAAACTTAAATTTTGCTTTCTTAAGCAGTTAATCTCTCTCCTCTTTCCTAACAGATAATTGTTGGCTATTGGTTTCTTATATAAGAAAATGTCTATTTCTGCTATTAATGCTGATAACCTTGCTAAACTCAGTAATTTTTCTTCCTGCAGAGTTTTGGCAGTATACAGACATGTCTCATACCCTTTTTGAAGGCCTGAAGTTCACTAGGCTGGTTTGTGATCAAGGAAGTCATTTGAAATGTAGTTGCAGTTTCTAAAGGACATCAGGATTAACATTCAGAAACTGAGACACTCAGAATGCTGGTTGTTAAGGTAAAATGAAAAATAGATATTTCCTTCCCTTAAGTCAGTGGGCACAACTATTCCTGGAATATGACAAGTGGTACTGATCCTCCTAGGGCTGTGGGTGGGTAGAAAGTGAGGAAGGCATTTGATAAACCAATACTGCAAGACCTGAAGCGTGTATATGTAAGCACATAAACATCCCCTTTCCCCTCTACAGCTACTTTTACCCACTTCCATAAGTCAAAGTAGTCAGGGATGGCCTTGTCTTTTCTGTCTTTCATACATGCATCATCAGGCTGACCTCTAAATGACTTTTCTTTCATGCTCAGATTTTCTTTGCTGTTCCACACAACCCAAATATTGAGCAAAGGAGAACACAGTATGATTTCCCTCAGGTCCTCAGTCTTCTAGAGATGACTCTGCCTTTAGGCAATTTATTGAGCACAGACATATCTGGGCAGCCTGTGTATAACCACTCTTCTATCCATTTCACAGTAGTTATGTGGCCTTTCAATCTGCCTACAACTGTTGGAATAGCTCAGCTTCTCTCTAGAATCAAGCAACTCCCTGACAACAGAAGATAATTTATCAGCTACCCTAGTTGGGACTTTCTCTGGCTCCTGAGATATGTCACCATTGTTTAAACTAAAATTAGAGCATAAAACCATAATATGTAAAAGAGTTAGTCAAAGTTCCATATGTGTGTCATGTGTAATCAGATAATGACTTACACCCTGGGGGAAAACTGATCTTTATTACTCTACCCAAAATGGGCTTCATATTTTAGTTAATAAAAACACCAAGGACTTTTGGCAAGATGGTGATGGAACAGGTTGAACTGTGACAGTCTCCATGAAAGCAAGTGTCCATGAAGACTCTCGCTTTCCCCTGGGTAGCTACTGTTGCTGCCAGCCTGCTCCTTGCACCCATGCACCACTCAGCATCTGCTGCCACCCTGCCCAGAGCGACCCTCAGATCTGGGCCTCACAGAGCTCCAGGCTCCCTCACCGGCTGCACCACCACACCTTAAGCAGCCCTGTGACACTCTGACCTGCAGCACCCAGCTGTCTTGCACTCCTCCTCCCCCAGCTCAGCTCCCAGCTGTGGTGAAAACAGAGATCAACTGGAGCCTCCAGACCAGGTAGAGACCTGCATTGCCACGCCCAGCTCTGCCCACCCTCCAACTTAGGACCTAAGGTAATCTCATCAAACTGAGAGAGACAGAAGCCCCTCCTCCATGCTAGATCAGACACAGACAAGTCAGATGTGAGTGACAGAATTGACAGGCAGCAAGCTGACTGGATCCAGATCTGATCCACCCACCTTCCACAGCAGGCCTGGGACATCTGTCCCTAGCTGAGAGCAACCTTACCAGCCTGTGATGAGAGCTAGAGATCAGAGCTGAAAGGACGTTGGACTTACAGGAATTATCTAAGAGCAAACCTGGTTTGTTGTTTTTCTTTTTTACTTTTTCTATTTTTATTCTCTGTTTTTTTTCTCATTTTTTCCCTCTTTTCCCTCTCTTCTTAAAGTTATTGATAAAGTTTTTGTTGTTTGCTATGTTTCTGCTATTTTACTGATTTTTTTTAACTTAGATTTCCTATTTGTGTAGGGGAATAGCACATCATTAGGAAAGTTGATTGGCTTGTGTGGTTGTAAGATTGTTTGTATGTTTTAGTTTTTTTTTTTAAACGCATTTCTGTCTTTCTGCTTCATTTCATTTTAGTCAGCACATTCGTCTGTTTTCCCTCTTACTCTTCTCTCTCTCCACCATCCTCTTCCCTCCCTCCTTGTTTTATTCTTTTCCTTTTTCTTCATTTTGCTTTCAGGAAGCAAACATATACCCAGACTGCATGAACAGATGGCAAGGCAGAAGGGAGTGGGTTCCAGGGTACTCATGCACCTGTCAGTGAACACTGGGATCTGCAGATAGATTTGGAATCACAGCTCCCCACTCAATTAAATCTCAAAACTGCAAAAAAGTATAGCCCCAAACCCACAGTCTGCTTCAGAATTGAACGAAGCTAGAGGATTCACATAAGAAAGGAGATTGAGCAAATAGAAACGAAAGCAGCCCCACCATCCATAAACAACAGAGTTAATTGGGGGTGGGAGAGAAAAAACAATGAAAAAGTGGGGAGGAAAATCTACACAAATGAAGAAAAACCAAAAGAAGAATACAGGTCTCATGCAGACCTTTGGAAGATCAGACACTGAGAAAAAAAACCTCGGAATGCAAATAATGAAGAACCCCCAGAATGACTGGTCACATACTACAAACCCAGACATCAAGACATTAATACAGAGAATAAAAAGAACTGACGAGAAACAAGAGGAAAATAGGAAGGAGTTGATAACTGAGATAACAACAGTAAAGAATACTGTAATTGAAATAAATAGCAGACTAATAAACATGGAAAGCAGAATTAGCTAAGCAGAAGAAAGAATCTCAGAGCTTGAGGACCAAAATATAGAATTAACCCAAACTGTCAAAAACATAGAAAAGAAGCTTTAAAAGACAGAACAAAACCTTCAAGAGATGAACGATTGTTTCAAGAGGCTGAAACTAGGAGTAATTGGACTTACAGAGTCAGAAAAGTGACAGAGATCACCCTGGAACAAACATTCCATGAAATCATTCAAGAAAACTTCCCTTATCTCATTAGTGATGTGAAAATTCAAACACAATAGATTCAGAGAACCCCTGCAAGACAACAAATGAGAAGACCAACTCCCAGATACACAGTAATTTGCCTAAACAAAGTAAGTATAAAAGAAAAAATATCCTAAAGACAGAAGGAAAAAAAGGTCAGACTACCTACTCAGGAAGACCAATTAGAATAGCAGTAGATTTATCTACAGAAGCACTTCAGACTAGGAGAGTTTGGAACCCAATCTTCAAAGTTCTCAAAGACAAACAATTTTAACCAAGAATAACTTACCCAGTTAAGCTAAGCTTCATCAGTGAGGGAGAATTAAAATTTTTCCAAGATATTCAATCCCTAAGAACTTAAGCTGTCTCTAGACCAACTCTACAAGAAACACTTAAGAAAGTATTAAACACAGAAGAAAAGGAAAAAAGAAAGACACCGTTCTTCACAATAATATAGGAGAAAGATTGAAAACACACATGAAGCCAGGATCGGTGGCTCAGCCTGTAATCCCGTGCTTTGGGAGGCTGAGGTGAGTGGATTGCCTGAGCCCGCGGATTCAAGACCTGCCTGGGCAACTTGGCAAGACCTCATCTCTACAATAAATAAAAAGATTAGCTGGGTATGGTAGTGTGAACATGTAGTTCTAGCTACTTGGAAGGCAGAAGTGGAAGGATCGCTGGAGCCCAGTAGGTCGAGGCTGCGGTGGCCAGGAGAGACCATTGCACTCCAGTCTGGGTGACAGAGTGAGACTCTAACTCAAAAAAAAAAAAAAAAGAAAAGAAAACACACACGAATCAAACCAAAAATCAAAAGAAAGACAACAAACAAGCAGGAACAACAACAACTCTGTAAGAACATCATGACAGGGATAAATGCTCACATTTCAATAATTAGCTGGAATGTGAGGGACTAAATGCAGCACTGAAAAGACATAGAGTGATGAAATTGATAAAATATCATGAAGCAAATATATATTGTCTCCAAGAGACTAATCTCACTAGAAAGGACACTTACAGATTCAAAGTAAGAAAATTTCATGTGAATGGAACACAAAAGAAAGCAGAAGTTGCAATCTTAATTTCAGAAAAAATACCCTTTAAACTATCAAAAATATAAAAAGATGAAATGTCCATCTGAAACATATGTGCACCCAACATAGAAGCACCAACTTTTATAAAGCAGTTAATAGGCAAGCTATAAAAAGGCATTGACTCTAACACTATCATAGCTGGAGACTTTAATATCCCACTCTCAACCTGAAACAGATCATCAGGACAAAAAATCAGCAAGGAGATCTGGAACTTCAATCTGACTCTTGACCAAATGATCTTAATTGATACCTACAGAACACTCCAACCAACAACAATAGAATATACATTCTACTCATCACTGCATGGAACATACTCTAAGATCGACCACATGCTTGGCCATACATCAAACATAAACAAATTTCATAAGATTGAAATTTTGCCATGTACCCCCTCAGATCACAGTGGAATAAAAATAAATATCAGCACCAACAAAGTTCCCCCAAAACCCACAAAGACATGGACACTAAACAGCATGATGCTAAGCAACTCCTGGGTCAACATGGAAATCAAAGCAGAGATTAAAAGATACCTGGAAACAAATGAAAATGAAGAAACATCTTAACAAAATCTCTGGGATGCCATGAAAGCAGTAGGAAGAAGGGAATTCATAACTCTAAAAATGCACATGAAGAAAATGAAAAGGTCACAAGTTAACAGCCTAAAAGTCACCTAAGAGAGCTGGAAAAGCAAGACCATCAAACCCCTAACGTCAGCAGAAGAATCCAGATCATGAAAATAAAAGCCCAAATTCGGGACATAGAAGACAAAAAGAAAATACAAAAAAAAAAAAAATCAATGAAACAAAAAGCTGGTTCTTTGAATGGATAAGCAGACTGATGGTTCCCTAGCTATACTGACCAAGAAACAGGGAGAAAAAACCCAAATAAGCTCAATCAGAAACACAAAAGATGAAGTCCCATCTGACCTTGAAGAAGCACAAAAGATTATCAGAAACCGCTATGTACACTTGTATGGAAGCAAACTTGAAAACCTAAAGAAAATGGAGGACTTTCTGACATCACACAACCTGCCTAGATTGAAACAAGAAGAAATTGAGACCCTACATAGAACAATAACAACCCAGGAAATTGACTGCATCATAAGGAAACTACCTAAAAAAACCAGCCCAGGACTAGATGGCTTTCCATCAGAATTCTATAAAACATACAATGAGGAACTGACACCAATCCTATTGAAAGTATTCCAGGTGATTGAGAAAGATGGAATTCACCCCAAATCATTTTATGAAGCTAACATCACCTTGATACCCAAGCCAGGTAAAGACCCAAGAAAGAAAGAGAACTACAGGTCAATATCCTTGATGAACATAGATGCTAAAATTTGCAACAAGGTCCTAGCAAACCAGATTCAACAACACATCTCAAAAAACATCTACCACAACCAAGAATGTAAGGCTGGTTCAGCATTTGTAAGACCATAAACGTTATTAAATATGTCAATAGACTTAAAATAAAAAAAAAACACATGATTATATCATTAGATGCAGAAAAAACTCTTGATATAATCCAGCAACCCTCTTTGATAAAAACCCTCAAACATCTAGGCATAGATAGAACATATCTCAAAATAGTAACAGCCTTCTATGAGAAACCCACAGCCAGCATACTACTAATCAGACAGAAATTGGAACCATTTCCCCTAAAAATTGGAACAAGACAAGGATGCTCACTCTCATCCCTCCTGTTCAACATAGTTTTGGAAGTCCTAGCTAAAGCATTCAGAGAAAAGAAGGTGATCAGGGGCATAGGAAAAGAGGAAGTTAATTTATCTCTCTTTGCAGATGACATGATTCTATATCTTGAAAACCCAAGAGAATCTGTCAAAAACCTTCTTGCACTGATAAAAGACTTTGGCAAAGTCTCCGGGTATTAAATAAATGTGCAAAAGACAATCGCATTTCTATACACCAATAATAAATAAACAAAAACTCCCCAAAGCAGCACACTTCCATTCATAATAACCACACACACAAAAAAATAAAAATAAAAAAATAAAACACCTTGGCATCTTCCTAACCAGAGATGTGAAAAACCTTTACAATGAAAACTATAAAACACTGCTCAAAGAAATCAAAGATGAAACAAATAAGTGGAAAAATATTCCACACTCATGGATTGGAAGAATCAACATTGTTATGATGTCCATTTTACCTTAAGCAATCTACAGATTTAATGCAATACACATCAAATTACCAGCAACACTCTTCTCAGACCTAGAAAGAACAATACAGGAATTCATATGGAAATATAAATGACCAAGAATAGCCAAAATAATCCTCACAAAACAAAACAAAAACCCCCAAAAACAAAGCAGGAGGTATCACACCCCCAGACTTTAAACTTTATTATAAAGCTACAATAATTAAAACAGTCTGGTATTGGTACAAGAACAGGCATATAGAACAATGGAATAGAACTGAGATTCTAGAAGCAAACCTCAATTTCTCAACCAACTCATCTTTGACAAAGCCTCCACCACCAACTACTGGGCAGAGGAGAACCTGTTCAGTAAATGGTGCTGGGAAAACTGGCTGACCACATGCAGAAGATTGGAACAGGACCTCTACCTATCCCCATACACAAAAATCCACTCTAAAAGGACCAGAGACCTACACTTAAAACCTCAAACTATAAGAACCTTAGAAAATGCAGGACACACTCTTATGGATATTGGAACTTGCAACCAATTTCTGATCAAAACCCCAAGTGCCCATGCCATAAGGGATAAAATAAGTGGGACCTCATCAAACTAACAAGCTTCTGTAGAGCCAAAGAAACCATCAAGAGAGCAGGGAGACAGCCCACAAACTGGGAAAAAATATTTGCCAACTCAATGTTCGACAAAAGTCTAACATCTAGGATCTACAAGGAACTCAAACATGCTGATAAGAGAAAAACAAACAGCCCCATTAGAAACTGAGCAAAAGATGAATAGACAGTTCTCAAAAGAAGACATACGAGCAGTCAACAGATACATGAAAAAATGTTCAGTCTCACTAGTCATCAAGGAGATGCAAATTAAAACTACACTGAGATACCACCTAACTCCAGTCAGGATGGCCATCATCAACAACTCAAAAAATAACAGATGCTGGAGACGATGTGGCAAAAAGGGAACACCTCTACACTGTTGGTGGGAGTGTAAATGAGTACAGCCTGTGTTGAAATCGGTTGGTGATTTCTAATATTTCTAAAAATTGACCTTCCATACAAGCCTGTACTCCCCCTACTGGGAATATACCCAGAAGAACTCAAATAACTCAATAAAATAGATAACTACACATGTATATTTATCGCAGCATTGTTCACACTAGCAAGAACATGGAACCAACTGTGCTGCCCATCAAAAGAAAACTGGATAAAAAAATGTGGTTCATATATTACACAGCCATAAAGAAGAACCAAATCATGAACTTCGCAGCAACCTGGATGAAATTAGAGTCTATAATACTGAGTTATCTTTCACAGAAACAAGAGCTGATTATCACATATTCTCACTCATAAGTGGACCTTGAACAACTGCCATAATACTTTGAGAAAAGGATTGACAGTAGTGGGAAACTGCATGGGGGTGGGGGAGTGGTGTGGTGGGATAGACAGTAGTAAAAATCTGTCTGGGGAATGGGGAGCTCAACCCATCAACAAGGGTACCTACACAATGAATATCTGTATACCTAACCCTGAATTGTACCCCACAATTTTGAAATGAAAAACTTTAAATAAAAAAAAAAACACCAAGAGTGCTATTAATTGGTGAATTAAATATTTGCCATATCAGACTAAGAATAAGTTCAATCTTAGCTCCACAGGCCTTAAAACTTTTCAAAATTGCTACTGGGTTATGTGCACAATCACCTCCCCAACCCTACACTCTCTTCTTACGGATGTTTTTTTGCCTTCCCTTACATAAAAATTTTTCAATTTCCTTCTTCAAATATACTACCTCCTAGGTATTTATACACAGAATATGGTATGGTTCATTCAAAAAATGTAATAGCTTGATCTGGACACCATAGTGTCTTAAATTACATTAACCTGGTTTTAAACTGCATTGGCTCTGCTTTTTGGTGGTGATGTTTTCTGTTTTGGGATTTTTGTTTATCAGCAGCTACCTTTCACTACTGGTTTGCTATGTTTATGATTAACAAGAAAAGCTCCAGTGACCTGTTTATGCATACTGTTGTAAAGGCAGATCTTTCTGTGTAGCTAATTTTCTAAGCAAAATTTAAATGTTTTGCATTAATTACTTCTTACATATCATGTGGTTAGATTTTACCCACCCTTTCAGATTGGTATCAGACAAAATCTTGCTCTCCTTTGCAGTTTTGTCATCTTCCAATTTAAAAATGATTCCGAAAAATTAACTCTAAATGGATCAAAGACCTAAACATAAAACCTCAAACTATAAGAATCTTAGAGAGGACGTGAACAAGATGGTGACGGCATAGGTGAACTGGTGAGATTCTCTGAATGTGAGTTTCCCAAAAAGACTCCCCATCCCCCAGCCCACCACCAGCCGTCCTGGTGCAAGGCCTGGGACCTTCGGTCCCACGCAGGGCCAGATATTGTGGCCCCCTGCTGCTGCTGTTCCACTGCGTGTGTGGGAGTCTCAGGTCCCAGCCCCTCCCAGCCCCCCCCCAGCTGCCAGTCACACAGGGAGGCTCTGGGTGCCTGCCTTTCAGAGACACCAGTCCCATCCCTGGTGGAAATACCCTGTGGGGGGCCCAGGGCCACTCTGGCTACTCACTGCCTGCCCTTTGGAGCTTTGGAGCTCTGGAACTCCGGGCCCACCCTGGCTGAAGCACTCAGCGTGAGACCCCAAGCTGGGGGACCCATACAAGCGGAGAAAAACAGATCTGCATAAACTGCCTCACCATTCTCCAGGCAGAGACTTCCATTGCCCCGCCCACTGATCAACAAACTTTACCTCAGTTCCTAAGGCAATGGCGCAAAACAGGAGACAACCCCCTCCACCACATTGCAACGAAAAACAAAGGGGAGAGGCTGCAATCAGAGATCAGAGAAGTGACTTTAGTCTGATCGCTTATTTTGACTTATGATTTTGTCATTGTAATTGTTGGTTTTGATCATATTTGCTGTTAGCCTTCTGACTTACACTGTTTCTTGATTTTATTGGCCTGTTTCTGTGTAGCTATCAGGACTCTTTAGGGAATCTTTCATATATGTCTTTCTTCAGTTCTTCCCGGCCTTGTGTCTCTTTCTCACCTGATAGTTGGTATGTATATCTGTTTTCCCTCTCACTCTTCTCTCTTTCTAACTCCCTATTGATCCCCCTTCCTCCAATATCTTCCTCTTTTATACTCCCCTTTTTAATCTAGGGACCAAGACTACATACTGCTGAATGGACAGATTGTAAGACAGAGGGAAATAGGTCCCAGTGTGCTCATACACCTGTTGGTGGATGCTAGAATCAGCATTCTGAAACACAGCTTCCCCCTCAATTAAACCTCAAAACTGCAAAAAGTACAGATTGCAGCCTATACTCCAATCTGAAAAGTGAACAAAGCCAGAAGACCCTCATAAGGAAGAATAGGACATTGTAGAAGAGAAATAAAAAGCAACCTCACCTTCCCTCAAAAACAGAATTGAAGGAGGGGAGGGAAAGGGGGAGAGAGAGAAAAATCTACACAAATGAAGAAAAACCAAAAGAAGAGTATGGGTCTCTCCCAGACCCCTGGGAGGGCAGACACTGACAAAACTGACTTCGGAATGCAAACAATGAAGAGCTCCCAGAATTAAGGGTCTCAAACCACAAACGTAGATATCAAGACAATAATGGAGAGATTAAAAAGAATTGAGGAGACACAAGAAGAAACTAAGAAGGAGCTGATATCTGAGATAACAGTAATAAAGAATACTGTGAATGAAATAAATAGCAAAGTGATAAGCATGGAAAGCAGAATTACCCAAGCAGAAGAAAGAATCTCAGAGTCTGAGGAACAAAATATAGAAATAACCCAAACACTTAAAAACATAGAAAATAAGCTCAAAAAGACAGAACAAAACCTTCAAGAGATGAGCGATTACCTCAAGAGGCCTAACCTAAGAGTAATTGGACTACCTGAGGTAGAAAAAGAGACAGAGACCACAATGGAACAAACTTTCCATGAGATCATTCAAGAAAACTTCCCTTATCTAATCAGTGATGCAAAAATTCAAACACAAAAGATTCAGAGAACCCCTGAAAGTCAACAAATGAGAAGACCAACTCCTAGACACATAATAATTCACCTAAACAAAGTAGGCATAAAAGAAAAAATCCTAAAGGCAGCAAGAGAAAAAGGCCAGATCACCTACCATGGAAGACCAATCAGAATAGCAGCAGATTTATCTACAGAAACCCTGCAAGCTAGGAGAGCTTGGAGCCCTATCTTCAAAGTCCTAAAATATAAACAATTTCAACCAAGAATAACCTACCTGGCCAAGCTAAGCTTCATCAGTGAGGGAAAATTAAAATCTTTCCCAGATATCCAATCCCTAAGAACTTATGCTGCCACCAAATTGTCTCTACATGAAACACTTAAGAAAGTACTAAAAACAGAAGAAAAGGAAAAAAGAACAACGTTCTTCACAAAAGTATAGGGAAAAGAATAAAATATATATGAACCAACCATCAAACCAAAAGAAAGACCAAAAAAAAAAAAAAAAAAACCAAGTGGAAGAACAACAACTCTATAAGAACTCTATGATAGGGAAGAACTCTCACATTTCAATAATTAGCCTCAATGTGAATGGACTAAACGCACCACTGAAAAGACATAGAATGGCAATTGGATAAAATATCACCAGGCAACAATATACTGCCTTTAAGAGACCCATCTCACTAGAAAGGACATACACAGACTCAAAGTAAGAGGATGGGAAACAAATTTTCAGGCGAATGGAACACAAAAGAAAGGAGGAGTCGTGATCCTAATTTCAGACAAAATACCATTTAAGCTATCAAAAATTAAAAAAGATACAGAGGGCCACTACATAATGATAAAAGGTTCAGTCCTTCAACAAGAAATATCTATCTTAAACATATATGCACCCAACATAGGTGTGCCAACTTTCATAAAGCAACTTCTAGGAAAACTAAAGAAAGATATTGACTCTAACACCATCATAACTGAGGACTTTAATACCCCATTCACAACCCTAGACAGATCATCAGGACAAAAAATCAGCAAGGAGATCCGGAACCTCAATGAGACTCTGGACCAAATGAACTTAATTGATACCCACAGAAAACTTCATTCAAAGACCACAGAATACACATTCTACTCATCACTGCATGGAACATATTCTAAGATCGACCTCATAATTGGACACAAATCAAGCATAAGCAAATTTAAAAGGACTGAAATTCTACCATGCACCTTCTCGGACCACAGTGGAATAAAAATAAACATTGACACCAACAAGGTCCCCCCAAAACCCACAAAGACATGGACACTAAACAGCATGATGCTAAACAACTCCTGGGTCAATGATGAAATCAAAATAGTGATCAAAAGACTCCTGGAAATAAATGAAAATGAAGAAACATTTTACCAAAATCTCTAGAACGCCTTGAAAGCTGTAGTAAGAAGGGAATTTATATCTCTACAAACACACATGAAGAAAATGAAAAGAACACAAATTATCAACCTAACAAGCCACCTAAAGAAGCTGGAAAAGCAAGACCACAAAAACCCTAATTTCAGCAGAAGAATCCAGATTACCAAAATAAAAGCCCAAATCCAGGACATAGAAGAAAAAAGACAATACAAAAAATCAATGAAACAAAAAGCTGGTTTCAAAAGGATAAACAAGATCGAGGGTCCCCTAGCAAGACTGACCAAGAAAAAACGAGAAAAAAACCAATAAGCACAATCAGAAACACAAAAGATGAAGTCACATCTGACACTGAAGAAATACAAAAGATCATTAGAGACTACTACAAACACTTGTATGGAAACAAACTTGAAAACCTTAAGGAAATGGAAGACTTG